>NW_026570970.1:38201442-38273942 GCF_026225935.1 Boleophthalmus pectinirostris | reverse complement strand
ACATGGACAAAAACAGATCTAAATCAGAACCAAAACCAAAACTAACACAGGACTAAACCAGGACTGAACTAAAACTAAACCAGGGCTAAACTAGGACTAAAGCAAGATTAAACTAAAAGTAAACCAGAGGTAAACCAGCACTAAACCAGGTCTAAATTAGGATTAAACTTGGACAAAAACAGATCTAAACCAGAACAAAACCAAGAGTAAAACAGGACTAAAACAGAACTGAACTAAAACTAAACCAGAGTTAAACCAGGACTAAACCAGGATTAACCCAGGACTAAACCAGGTCTAAATTAGGACTAAACCTGGACAAAAACAGATCTAAATCAGAACCAAAACAGGACTGAACCAAATTTGAATCACGCATAAACCAGGACCAAATTCAATACTAAATCAGCACAAAACCAGGACTAAACCAGGACTAAACCAGGACTAAACCAGGGACTAGGCTCATTTCTTCTCTCTGACCTCTGACATTGTATTTGGAGTGATTCATGATTCATGTTTGAGTCATCTTTATTCTCCTGGATTCAAGACGTCAGAGATCTCCTCCTGTTTTTAGCTCCACAGAAGAACACCTGCTGTGACGTCCACACTTCATTCTCCAGTTTGAGTTTCTTAATGGGTGATACACATTGTTATTTTGGTCCAAATGTAAAAAAATAAAACAAACTCTGCTGTAGTGTGATGTGCAGCTCTTGACGGGATGAGCCTACAGCCTGGTTTAGTCCTGGTTTAGTCCTGGTTTGGATCCATAGGATGAGCCTACAGCCTGGTTTAGTCCTGGTTTAGTCCTGGTTTAGTCCTGGTTTGGATCCATAAGAGGAGCCCACAGCCTGCAACGCTTTGGTGTCATGATGTTTACGCAGAGATGGAAAAACTACAGAAAAATTGTCATTAACTAAAAGTATTTTTACTTTGCTTAATTCTTAATCAAGTAAAAATAAAAGTGACCATCTAAAAAACAACTCGAATAAAAGCAAAAAAGTACTTTGAGTAAAAGTTACTTAGTTACTTTCAGTAATTTGATGTAAAAAGGATGAGTCATAAATCTAATCCAGAACAAGTTGTTTGAATCAACTTTTAGGTGACACAGACAAACTGTTCAGTGCAAACTTAAAGACAACTGAGCTTAACACTGACTGTTTTAACACTGACTGTTTTAACACTTCCATTATTATGCTATTTTGCACTTTGCTGCCCGAGGTTTGGCCAAAGGTTTCCTTCACTTTCCTCTCGAAAATTATTCAGTGCACCTTTTACTTGAATATCGTCCATGACGACCTCAATCTGTGACTCGGTACCAACATCACCCAAGATGATCTGAGAAAAACTTTCATTTCTGTGCAGTGACTGAACATTCTGTGGTGAAAATGAAGTAAAATACTTGGGTCAAAATGTAAAATTACCTATTTCAAAAATTGCTTAAAACATTACCAATTCAGAAAAAACTACTCAGCTACAGTAACATCTGTAAATGTAATGTGTTACTTTCCACCCTTGTGTTTATGGCCACGTCAACAGTTTTCTAACGCAGAAGTCAGAATCAAGTTATTTTAGATCAATATTGTTAAAATGTCCAAATTAGAACATAATGATCAAGAGGTGTCATAGATTAGATCTATAACTGACATTTGCACAAAAGACACTCCAAAACCAGGACTAAAGGACAAAAGCATGTGAGGTGTGCAGGACTAATCCAGGACTCAGCTGAGTTAAACCTGGACTAAACTGTGACACTTCTGCTGTGATTATGTGAACAGAGTAACACAAAAACACACACACTGAGAAGTGAGTTTATTGGTGAGTAACATTAAATATACAACAGATCTGTAAGAGTCTGAGAGGCCAAGTGTGGAGAAAAAAGTTTCAAAAGGTGGTCAGGAAAAATGCTTCCATGTTTCAAGGAACTGTATGTATGACCTCCCTGTGTTCACTACGAGTTAAACAAGTTCAAATCAAATCTACTTTTACTGAGAACAATTATAATACAGATATATTAAGGTAAAAAAGGTGGAGGTTGAAGCTTGACCTTATTCTGACTTTACCCTTTATTCCTGTGTCAGAGCGTCATCTTGAAACCAGTTCATCTTTATAAATACAGCGAGAGGAAACAAACAAATCAGTAACAGAACAACAAAGTACTCCAGCACAAACTACGCATCATAATTCATGTATCTGCCAAGAGTTAAACACTTAAACTTCTTTATAAAATGGAAGAGAGTGGTGCACAATTTGAGGTTTTCTGTACAGTTGTTCCAGACCTCCACCCCTTTAACAGATTTACACAATTTCCTAATATTTGTTCTGATTTTCTTTTTGAAAAACATGGTCATTCCTCTGAGCTCACATCGACTATTTTGGATTTTGAACATGTTCTGTAAAGATTTTGAAAAGAGACTGATGTTTACTTTGAACATGATTTTCAAAGTGTAAAGGTCGACTAAACCCTAAAAGCTTGAAGGTTTATAAATAACACATTGGTTGGTTCATTATAAGTTGATAATGTGATGCTCTTATTACTTTTTTGCAAGGTAGAGATTTGTAAAGATTGGATTTGTATTAGTGTTACAGACATTGACAGTTTATGTTCAGAGGTGAGTTTTAGATGACGTCCAGTTGGTTGAAGGTCTCTCTCTGCCCCTTTGCTCCTTCTCTCCTCCTCTCTTCTCTTCTCTCTCTCTTCTCTCTTCTCTTCTCTCTCCATCTCTTTTCAGATGATGTCCAGTCGGGCGAAGGACTGGTCTGTTCCCAGGTTATTTTCCACAAACACTTCATATTTGCCAGAGTCGAGGAGCTGAGCGTTTTTGATGGTGAGGATGGTGGTGGTGTCACCGATGTCGAAGAACACTCTGAAACACAAACAGGGCAGGTTAGAGCACGAATAATATCTGACCTGTAATATGGACTTGGAACATAAGTGTTGATTTCAGGACAGTGTGTTTTCTCTCAGTGCATTGTGTATTTTGACCAGTGACCAGTGCTGGACATGATTTTCCAGGTGCAGTGTGGGAAACTTTGAGTGCACTACTTTTTCACCTGCTGCTCCTACAGACACCCCTAACAATGGCGTGTAGGAAATTGTTTCCCAAAGACTGCGCCATGAGCCTCAGATGGATCGCAAGACTTTTTTTTTCGTCGCCTTGTCACGATCTGCATGTCGATCTGCAATATAGAGTTTTGACAAATGAGAATGTCTGTGAATGTGTTTATTCCTTTTACTACTACAGATATGTGTGAAATGTGATTTTCTGGGCTCACAGAAATGAAGATAAAACACAGAAACAAACAGACTGAAGTTGCTCCTGATCTGCTGCTGCGTCTCCTCCTGCACCCGGACTGAACACACTACAAAAACACACACAGGTCCAACTATCTCACTAGAAAAGCTGAAATGTTAAGACATGTTTTGCATCATTTCTAATCTTTTTTGTAATTATTTTATTGACTACCATATTTTTCAGACTATAAGTGACATTTTTTCATGGTTTGAGTGTTTCCTGTGACTTATACTCCGGTGTGACTTATATATTAAAGTTTTCACACTAAAGCGTGGAGAGTCTTGTGTGTGAGTATGTGCTGCTCCTGTTCCTCCTGCACCACTGTCACTTCACTCTACTGCACATGTCTCCTGCAGAAAGAGCCTCTGTTCTGTCTGTATCATGTCAGTCGATCGCATCATTACTTCTGCACCACTGAACAATTTAACATTTAAACAAACTTATAAAGACAAAGACTGAGAAAACTGAACACAAATGACCCCAAAAACAAAATCAGATTTTGCAGATTAACAAACTGCAAGTCGTGAAATCTGCAGCTGAAAACGATAATCGAGCAGCAGAAAGAAAGTTTGGAGTGAGAGAGAAACTTGTGACACCAGGAGGATGGACCATGAAACTTTCCTGAACTCACTGGATGGATGGACAAAGTCTGGACTTCAGTGACACTGAAACCATCCTGTCGAGATTCACAAAGACACGAATAATTCTAACTGGAACTGATGCTGAGTTGGATGAAAAGCTACGTTTATGCGCTCTGTTTACCTCCGGAGGTCGAGGAGTTGTTCAGAAGTGACACCGAAGATGAAGAATTGAATAGATTTAGTGATTTGGAGTGAGATGGAGAGTTTGGTTAAACTTGTTCTGTTCTGTTGTTTATGTTATAGTTTATCTGAAGAACTGTTCATATGTGACGTTAACAGTCTGTTGTTCTCTTCTATTCTTCTTACTAGAACTTGACTTTACACAGGAAATGTCAGTTCTTGGTCTCTGAACTTATATGTTTTTTCTTCTTCATTATACATTCTTTGGCTGGTGCGACTTATACTCTGGAACGACTTGTAGTCTGAAAAATACTGTATTTTGTTCCAGTATTTCTGGTTCAATTGAATGTTGAAAAGAAAAAGAAATGTTCTACATTTAATGACCAAATATTCGACTTATGGATCCTTTTATTGCTGCTTCAATGACTGTTTTTCATTGTTTAAAACTTAATACATTATTACTTGAGTAATACTAATAGTTCAGAGACACGATCACTCAAATATCCTCATTAATGTTCAGTAATGCTCAAATCCACCTTTATTTTGTGATTCATGAATAATGTCGATTGACTTGGTTTGTGAAGGTTTGTGACTTTTCAGATATGGGTCCCCAGAAAAACGTTTGGGAAACACTGGTGCAGGGAACACCGAGGTGAAGTTGATGAACCTTTTCATAAATTCCTGTTTACTGCTTTAGTCGACCATCACAGATTGTGACATTTCACGTCAGTGTTTTGTGCAGTCACCTGTCGTCTTCATCGATGTCGTCCCCGTCCTTGAGCCAGGCCACCAGCGGGGGGGGCTCTCCGCTGATCTCCGCCTTCAGGGTCACGGTGCAGCCACGTTTGGACCTCAGACTCTCAGGACCTTTAGAAACTCTAGCAGGGACTGGAACGACAGAACAAAGCAACTGTAGGAAATCTTTAAACTTCTGATCCACAAATGTTTCTCTCAACAAAATTGTCATATGAATCTTATGTCTTAAAGTTCAAACACCCACTTCTTTGGGTTTGAATAATGGCACTAATTTCTGAAACGGCTGTGAAAAAATAATTTGACTTTGGTTTATTCCTCCTGACAGAAGAGGCTGAACTTTCTGTTTCATGTGGATAGGCCCAGGAATTAAAGACAGATGAACCATGAACCAGGTCAACACATCTGAGTTAGTGGTGACAGGTTAATGAGCTACACACTGGTGATCGAATGTTACCACATTATTCACATGTTTGATGCAGTTTGTGGTTAAACTTAAATTTTTCAATGGTAACTGTCTCTATTTTGATGAATAAAGAACAAAAACGAAGCAGAAATGAGCCGTGAAGTTGTCGGTTAGACCTGGAAGTGACATCATCTTAACAACTCTATAGATACAGTGCAGTGACATCACACTGGGGGTGTTCTACATGTATGTTGGCAGAATATTCAGCAGTTACTATCATAATGCAATACACACACTTGCAAACATAGCCAAAAAGTTTTAAAATAGTCTGAAAACTGGAGAAAAAGTACAAAATGGATTTAAAGAACACATTTTCAGGAGCCTGTGATTAGTCAGAGCGTTCATGGTAAGGCTGGACAGTTAACGGAATTTTTATTGCAATTTCGATTTGTGTGTCAAACAATCTCCTAAATCATATAATCAAGTTGAAACAAAGTACAACAAACTTACAAAGTTTATTTGGGGATTTTATTAATTTTTTTTATATTTAAATACTTGTATTTGTTTTTCAAAGCTAAATAACTTTGCCCCACAGCACCTCTCTGACCTGCTGGTGCCACACTCTCCTCTAAGCTGACCAGACTCTGCTCTTGTCCCTCAGTCCAGGAGGAAGCTCAGAGTATTTTCTGTTGTTGGGCCTAAATTATGGAATGAGTTGCCTATTCACATAAGACAAGGCAACTCACTTGTTGCTTTTAAATCACTTCTTAAAACACTTGTTTTCTTTGGTTTTGAACTGGTTTTGAGTCTTTTACTCTTCAATAATTGCTGTATATATATTTTTTTTCATTGTATTATACATATGTTTTTATCTTTCTGTACAGCACTTTGGTCATCTTTGTTATTTTTAACAGTGCATTTTATATTTAAATAAGTATATTTATTTATTTATTTATTTTTTAAATATAAAGATTGTAGAAGAGTTGATATAGAGTTTATTTTGGTACATTTATGTTTTTCTGCCTTATTTCATGTTCAAAGTTTATTTGATTCATTTTATGTTTTATACATCACAAAACTGCTCTAAGGTTCAGATTTATAGCCTCTTTTTATTTTCAAAATTTTGCGTAAATTATCAGTAACAAAGTTTTTTTTTTTTGAAAGAGAGAATTGCTGAATAAATGCATCATGTAACTAAAAAATAATCTTTTGAATAATTGTGAATTCAATATTGACCAAAATAGTCAGGATAATGATTTATTCCATGGTCCTGTTTAGGAGTTTGATTTTCAACTAAAAACTGTTGGTTAGCTAGAGACTAAAGTGTTAAACAGCACAAATCAGTTCACCTGTTCTAGTTTAGACACTTCTTGTGTTAAAATAAAACTCAAATTACAAATTACAGACAGAGTAGTGCCTTCGGTTAGTATCACAAGCCCGGGAATGTTGATGACATCAGCTGCAAAGTATCAGCTGGACCTGTCCCTGCTCCTGTCTCATCCCATCGTCCTACAGAAGAGCTGAGTGGAGACTCACCCTCCACTGTGATGGACGCAGAGTCTGTGGTCTGTCCAAACGGATTCTTCACGGTGACGGTGTATTTGCCGAGGTCGCCGAGCTCGCCGTCCCGCACCACCAGCGCCACCACGTCCGGGTCCTCAAACACGTAGCGGTACTTCGGCCCGTCCTGCAGCTGCTGTCCGTCTTTGGACCAGACGATGAAGGGGTCGGGAAAGGCGGAGACTCTACAGGAGAGTTTAGCTGCACTGCCCTCCACCAGAACCACGTCCCTCAGCTCCTGCAGGCAGGACAAGACACTGGATCAACTATGATCAATATTTACAGCACAACTGTTCTGCTAAATGGACTTTTACAACTTTGAACCATGTTACAGCTGTTTCCTCTTATTTATGCCCTCAAAGTTGTATTTGAGTCATCTTTAATCACTTGTTTTCAAGCAGATCAACTGTTTTTCAGCTCCACCAGTTCACACCTACAGCTCTGTATGCACTAGGACTGGGTATCATTAAGAAGCTGCTGATATGATACATACCAAAGGCCAAGATACATATCTTGATACAGTGCACTTTCGATTCAATACAATATATTTCAAATGTATTCTATATGGTTCAGTAAAAATAAAGGCTGAATCATATGTGTGACACTAAAAGTCTTTGTTAAACCACGTCTTGTGCAACGTTCATATGAAACACAAACATTTTAATCATCAAAACAGTGAAAATGTCAAATGTGTCACATAAACCAGTTTCCTTCCTCTGAACAAACAACAAAACTGTAACTGTAACAAAATAATTTAGTAAATTATACAACAAAAATACTCTTGGCGATATATCGATACAGCAACACACGATATCCATATTGTATCATCACATTAAATGATACGATATATCGGTATTTTGATATTTTTGCACAACCCTAGTACACACTTCCTTCTCCAGTTGTCAGTGTCGCGTTGTCATTTTGGTGTCACTTTGTTGTCATGATGTTTACGACCACGTCATTGGACACCACAGTTTTGTAACGCAGAAGTCAGTAGTCACGATACTGTGATTTTAAAAGTCCAAATGAAAACATAATGATCCACAGGGGTCAGAGGTTATACCTGCTCTCTCAATGGCAGAACGGCAGAACGCCGTAACATCATGTCTGGTCAAAGATCAGTTCATGTCATGTTGTTTGTATTTGAGATTTGCTTTATCATGTCAATAAATATGTGAAAAATATTGAGCTCAAAATTGACCTTTGACCTTATTTGTCAGTTCCTGTTCTCTGTCTTTGTATCATGAGACAAAAATAAGTTTTTGTGCAAAGGCCAAAGGCAGAAACAGTGTATGTTTTGTTTTTGGTTTAGTTCATAAATATATTTTATTTTAAAATCCATATTTCTTTTTGTTGTGGCCTTGGCTCAGGATCTGAACACATTAAATAAATAAAACTTTGTATTCAATTATTCTTCAATGATCTTTAAAGTGAAAGTATTGTGTGTATTTATTCAAACTGTACACACTTTACTGCAAAGTCACTTGTGTCAAACTGTTTCAGTGTGTAAATGTCACCACAGGATCCTGATCAGAACTAAACAGAAAATCTAAAACTCTTCTAGATCATTTCAAACAAACACATCTTGGTGAGGTGTTTTTCTTCTAATGGTTGAAAATCTGAAGAAAATCAAACAAATCATGATCATGTCAGTTTCTGCCTTTTGTCTATGCACCAAAACGTATTTTTTTGCTCATGATACAAAGACACAGAACAGGAACTGACAAATAAGGTCAAAGGGACATTTTGAGCTCAATATTTTTCACATACAAATATTTCTTATATATTACAGTAACTAGTTGTCAAATTTTGGGAGCCCTGCCTATTCTACTTTTGTCTAGATAAAACAGAAACTTTGAAGTCATTTTTCTCAGCTTCACACTCTGGAGAGTTAAGACCTTTTGCCTTTGTAGGACAGATAACTATAGAACACACACAAGCACAGATCACTCCCCCTTCAGAGCACCATCACAGAGTGTGTCCCCCTAATGAAACTACTGCACATCACATCAGGTTTGTTCATTTATAATGTATTGTTTTGTATATTGTACTGTAGGCGGTGGGAGGAGCCTTGTACAGGATTGTACTATTAAGCAGTGCTAGATTACTCAAACATGCATGGATGACATCTGAAACCTCTTCAGGCATGTTTCTGATGAACTTTTAAAACTTTTAAATAATTTCTCCTCTATAAGTAACAATATGATGTTAAGAACTAAAATAAAACTTTATTCTTTTCTCTGTAGTGACTGTGACTCTAAAGTTTTACACTGGGACATTCCCACCTGCAGAATCCGAGGAGGGCCCTTCTCCCGAAGCTCCTTACGGGACCTGAGGAGATCGAAGAGAGGACGTCAGGTTTTATGTGTGAAGCCAACTGTAGGCACTGCTCTGTTACTCAAGTTAGACTTTAATCTGGTTTTCATTTTAACACAATCTGACTAGAAAGAACAGTTCTTCAGTTTGTCCTAAACAGAACCATGAATGCTTACACTGATCACATGCTCCTGAAAATGTGCTCTTTAAACCCATTTTGTATCTTTTCTTCAGTTTTCAAATGATCTTAAAACTTTTTTTGACAGTGTGCTCGTGTGCATTGTGTCTCCATGGTAACTGATGAACCTTCCACACGCAGTAGAGTGTCCAGACGTCCCTGTTTACTCTGGACAGTCCCAGTGGATTCATCCAAAACCACTGATTTGTCCCAGTTTTCTTATTACAAGAAATGTCCCAAGTGTCCCTATTTTTGACCAATCTGATCCTGCCAACAGTAAAGAGATGCATAATCTGTCATTTATTTAAATAAAATACAGAAAAGCTGCTTAAAAATGACCAAAAGACAGAGAAATTGTGACTATACTGCCTCGGTCATGAATGTGCTGTGTGCAGAAGAGTTTTCCTTAGTTACTCAGTTTGTTTCACAATTGTATTATTACCAACCACCACAAACCAACAGTGTTTCAGGTTTTGAGTTTGAAAATCTGGTCACCCTAACCAGAGATACATGTAGAGCACCCCCAGTGCGATGTCACTCCAAAGTATCAATTGCCTGAGCGTCTGCTGCTGTTTGTCTTTACATTTCTTTTTATTTCTTTGACATGAGCAGCTTAAGAACCTCTGTGGAACCTGAGCTCACACTGCCCACGAGGAGGAGGAACAAGCACACGGCTCATGAAGCACCTCCCCCCTCCACCACCGGGACCCTTTACACAAACCCCCTCCACCTGTCTGTCATGTTTCACTGCAGAGACAGACGAGCAGAGACAGACGAGCAGAGACAGAGACAGAGGAACAGAGACAGAGACAGAGGAACAGAGACAGACGAGCAGAGACAGAGGAGCAGAGACAGACGAGCAGAGACAGACGAGCAGAGACAGACGAGCAGAGACAGAGACAGAGACAGAGACAGAGACAGAGGAACAGAGACAGAGAGAGACAGAGACAGAGGAGCAGAGACAGAGGAGCAGAGACAGAGGAGCAGAGACAGAGACAGAGACAGAGGAGAGAGACAGAGGAGCAGAGACAGAGGAGCAGAGACAGAGGAGCAGAGACAGAGACAGAGAAAGAGAGACAGAGGAGCAGAGTCAGTGACTTAGACAGAGGCAGAGACAGAGGAGACAGAGACAGAGAGCAGAGTACTAATCTGTTATAATCATGTTCATCGAGTGTATGAAACATGTTCACCTGTGTCCTCTGTATGATGCCTGGATCCTGATGGCCGCCTCTTGGACCTGGGGGTCTGAGATGTTGATGGTGCAGCCTGGAGGAGGACCCACTTTGGCCGACATCTGGAACAATACAGAGAATACGGTTTGCATTTAGAGATCCACTGTGTAACTCTTCCACCTGCTGTACAGTTTTACTCTCCCAGTGTCTTCATAGGGTCTTATTGTGTGTAAAAGCTGCTCACTCTGTAGTATAGACGTCTGCAAACATGTTCTGAAATGCTTAGGATTCTTGCAAACTAATAAGATTTTAAATGGTTAAAATGACAAAAAGAAAAAAAGAACATGTAGTTACCAAAATATTCACACAGTAATGTGAGTATTTACAGTTAGTTACTTTCTGGAGTAAATAAAAAAAGCACCTAAACCAGATCTCTTACCTTCTCTGAGTCCTCCACAGTCCAGAGTTGGTCCAGACCCCACAGACCGCTCCCTCTTTATATCAGGTCTACAGGAGGTCTACAGGAGGTCTACAGGGGGTCCAGACCGGGTCTAGAGCGGGTCCTGGGGTCTGGGTTTTGTCCTTGTTTGGACTTGGATCTGGGTTCCTTATAGACACGTCCTGATTTAGACTTTAATAGATGTGGGAATTCTGTTATGTTTCAGAGGGAGGAGCTCAGGCACATGAAGAGCGGAGAAAGTGCATCGAGAAAACTTTAGAAGATCACGTGAGATTTGGTTGGAATTACAATTTATGTCTCAGTTTACACAAAAAATATGTGTTTTTGACGTGTTAAGAATTCTGAAAACAATTGCTCAAGTACAGGTTTCTAAATGCTAAGGCCAGGATGGTGTTCTGATTTAGTTTTTATTTTTTATTTTTTGGTGAGTTGAGACATGGATAAGTCCTGAACTGAACTCACACAATAAACTAAATATGTGTGTTTAATCTTAAAGTGAAGCTTGGATTGAGCCATTTTTAAAAACACTGGAACTGATGAAATGCTTCTAACTTGGTGTAGTCTTCATTTTCAGCCTGGTTCAGACCTGGTTTGAGTGGTTCCAGGTTTGATTCCCGGGGAGTTTGCATGTTCTCCCTGTGTCTGGGTGGGTTTGCTCTGGGCATGTCGGTTTCCCCCATCAACCCAGAACATGCAAATTTGGGACCAAATTTTTCAGACTATAAGTCGCATTTATTTCACAATTTGGGTGTTTCCTGTGACTTATACTCCAGTGCGGCTTACATATCAAAATATTCACACTGACAGCAGTGAGAGGTTCTAGTCTTGTGTGTGAGTATGTGCTGCTCCTGTTCCTCCTGTACCACTGTCACTTCACTCTACTGCACATGTCTCCTGCAGAAAGAGCCTCTGTTCTGTCTGTATCATGTCAGTCACACAAATAATTCTAACTGGAACTGATGCTGAGTCTGACGACAGCAACACAGAAGAGGAAGCGGCGCTCTGTTTACCTCCGGAGGTCGAGTTGTTCAGAAGTGACACCGAGGATGAAGAATTGAATGGATTTAGTGATTTGGAGTGAGATGGAGAGTTTGGTTAAACTTGTTCTGTTCTGTTGTTTATGTTATAGTTTATCTGAAGAACTGTTCATATGTGATGTTAACAGTCTGTTGTTCTCTCTGCTCCTGGTCTCTGATTTTATAAAATACATTTCCCTCAAAAAGTACAATTTATATATGTTTTTTTTTTTCTTCTTCATTACACATTTGGCTGGTGAAACTTATACTCCGGAGTGATTTATAGTCTGAAAAATGCAGTAATCCTGATCAAGACAAGCTCATAATCTATAGATGGGTCCTTGAGCGTAGGATTACACGCCCACTGCTCCTGAGGAGATGCCCCAACGGCACTTAAGGTCAAATGCAGAGGAGAAAATTCCCTACTGCTACAATAAAGTACCTTAAAAATCTTAGACCAGGTTTAAACCTGTATTAGACCTGTCTTAGTCTTGGTTTAGTCCTGGTTTAGTCCTAGTTCAGACCTGGTTCCTTCTGCACCTTACCATCGCACTATCGTGTGTCCTTGGGGCTGAGGAGAGAAGGCCAGTTGGACCAAATCCACCAAAAATGTTGGAGTTTGAATGAAAAATGTCCCCAAATCCTGGTTTAAATAATGAGTCTTTTATTAAATCCATATTTGCAGCAGTGTCATGCCGTTTCCATGCCACAAATAAACTTTTAACAGACACTCGCTCAATAAATAAAGGAAGAGCTATCGACCGCACTCACATTCAGAGTCCAAACTGGACCAAAAAAAAAGTTCTAAAAATGTCGGAAAATAGCCTCCAAAATTCTAAAAGTTTGGTTTAAATTTCCAGTCTGGCAAGAGGCACGCAACACCAAAATATTCTCCCAACAAAATACAACTTTATTCAAATCGGATGTTTTTTCTGCACAAACTTCAGGCAAAATGACCAGAAAGTTTCAAAAAGTCTATCCTATGAAACTGATCATTCAACAGAACAGAAAAACAAGAGGTGAAGGAAAAACAGGTTAGAAAATGAGCAGCAGACGTGACGTGGAACTGGACACTGGTTTTCATTCTGACTGAACCCCATGTCTCTATTTTGTCCTAACGCTTAAAGGGAAGGTTCACTAGAGCCCTTTTTAAAAACACTCTCATCAAAGCCTGGGACTATCTGGAACTCAAGAAATGTAAGCTCCTTTAGACTGTTTAGACCCAGTTTAGACCTGGTGTAGACCTGGTTTAGACCTGCTTTAGACCTGGTTTAGACCTGATCCTGGAATAGACCTGGTTTAGACCTAGTTTGGACCAGGTTCAGATCTGAGTTAGACCTTGTTTAGACCTGGTTTAGATCTGGTTCTTGAATAGACCTAGTTTGGACCAGGTTCAGACCTGGTTTAGACCTGGTTTAGACCTGGTTTAGACCCGAATTAGACCTGGTTTAGAACTGGTTTAGACCTGGTCCTGGAATAGATCTGGTTTAGACCTAGTTTGGACCAGTTTTAGACCTGATTTTGACCTGGTTTAGACCTACTTCTGGAATAGACCTGGTTTAGACCTGGTTTGAACCTGGTTTTAGACCTGGTTTAGAACTGGTTTAGACCTGGTCCTGGAATAGACCTGGTTAAGACCTAGTTTGGACCAGTTTTAGACCTGATTTTGACCTCTTTTAGACCTGGTCCTGGAATAGACCTGGTTTAGACCTTTCTTGGACCAGTTACAGATCTGGTTTAGACCTTGTTTAGACCTGGTTTAGACCTGGTCCTGGAATAGACCCGGTTTAGACCTAGTTTGGAGCAGATTCAGATCTGATTTAGACCTTGTTTAGACCTGGTTTAGATCTGGTTCTGGAATAGACCTAGTTTGGACCAGGTTCAGACCTGGTTTAGACCTGGTTTGCACTAGTTTTAGACCTGGTTTGAAACTGGTTTAGACCTTGTTTAGATCTGGTTTAGACCTGGTCCTTGAGTAAAACCAGATTAGACCTAGTTTGGACCAGTTTCAGACCTGGTTTAGACCTGGTGTAGACCTGGTTTAAACTCACATAAACAGTCTAGTCTGTAGAAGTTCTAAAGGGATTTAAATAACAATATAACTGAATGTGATGTAAATGTTCTACTTGTAACAGTGCGCTGCAGTTAAAGTGTTTATCATGTTTAAAACTCCTGTTTTCTGCTGAACCGTCTGTCTTTTTTAACCCTGCTCTAATGTGAGGAAAGGTTCCACAGTGGTTCTTTAATCCTGTTCTCATGTACACATGTTTTAGTAAAACTGCAGATTTACACTCTGTAACACCTTGTGACATCATCAGGTGGTGAATGAGAAGTGCTCCTCTGGGCTTTTAAAGTTTTAAAGTCACATTCACTACACTACCGCTGCTAACCAAGCTCAGTGCTATTGTTTTTAGCCTGATTAAAACGGCCTATTTTTATGTTTGAGCAGGACTGAGAGATCTTTACTTGTATTTAAAGTAGTTCAAAATGCAGAAAAAGGAGATTTAAAGAGTTCATTCATGATTCTAAACAGTCATTTGGAGTTCAGTAAGGACATAATTAGCTTAGCATTAGCATCGCCATTCAAAAACATGGAGCGAACAGTACAAGAGTCAGCAAAGCCAGAAGTTTAGCCTGTTTTAAAATGCTTTAGACTTGTACAAGAATAGACTCGAAAAATGAAGAGCTATTTATCCAAAAACGTACAAACTCTGAGGTACGGAGACGCGACCAGTCCGGTTACAAACAACGTCCAGATACAAAAATAGAAATCTCATCAAAAGACCCAAGATGGCGTCCGTGTCCAGGATCCAAAATGGCGTCCGTGTAAGTGAAGTCTTTCAGTTCGTGGTGATGTCGTAAAAATCCAAAATCAAGATGAGCCCGAATCGAAACGGAGGAGACTTGAAAGCAGATTTGTTGACCTAGTTTATGGTTCGTATCTGTAATTCCTGGGCCTATCCACAGGAAACAAAAACTGGCACAAAGTTCAACGTCTTCTCTGTCGGGAGAAATAAACGAAAGTCAAACAATTTTTTCACAATCGCTTCAGAAAATGGAGCCGTTATTCAACCCCAAAGACGTGAGTGTTGTCAGGAAACGAAAAGGCTGTAATGGAACAATTTGTCTCTATGCAGATGCTTTTTTCTTTTTTTTTTTGTCTTGAATATTCCACAGTAAAGCATTAAACCTGTTGATTTCTATGGAGAGAAGCTAAGTTACAGGTCAGATCTGTGGAGAAGCGAGAGGCGGTGCATATTTTTCTTAGCATTTTCAGTAATAAAAACACATACACTTGAAAAAAAATGCAAAAAGATGGTGGAACATTCCAGACAAAGCGGTAGCATCTCCATGGAGACAAGCAGCAGAAAAGTTACACAGTGCAACTTTAAGCCAATGGTAAACAAAGTCATGAGAAGGAACATTTGTGGAGCAGAAGTTTGAAGATCTCTTTAAAAACGGCGAATCTCCAAACGTTAGGTAGGCCCCTCCCTTCATCTGAAACTATGACATCATTGGTGGGCGTGGCGGGTGTGGGCGGGGCTCTGGGCAGGCGTGGTCGAGATTTGGTACGACCGTAAAAGGACTTCGTGTTTGGTGGCGGGGCTAGGATGGCGTGGCTCATTGACGGACAGGCGTGGAGGTTGTGGGCAGGGCTAAGGTGGCGTGGTTCATTGATTGACAGGCGTGGGGGATGTGGGCGGGGCTAAGGTGGGCGTGGCCGAGCTCTGGTATGACCGCAGGAGGACTTTGTGTTTGGTGGCGTTCAGGCCGCGGCGTTTCTGTTGCTCGGAGACGAACTCTTTGAGGCGCGTCGTGGTGAAGGTGAGAGTCTGACGCCGAAGTCTCATCAGGTACGCGTCCTGTAACCACGAGTTACTGAAGCAGTCTTTGATCGACGGACGAGCCCTGAAAGAGATAAGAGTGTGTCAGATGCCCTACCTGTGTATCAGTTGCCCTCATTGTGTGTCAGATGCCCTCCCTGTGTCTCCATGAGGTCTTATTCTGCGTAAAAGCTGCTCATCCTGAAGTTTAGACTTCTACAAACATGTTCTGAAATGTCGGCGTATGTTAGATGCCCTCCCCGTGTGTCAGATGCCCTCCCCGTGTATTAGATGCCCTCCCTGTGTGTCAGATGCCCTCCCTCTCACCAGGGGTAGCTGCAGAGGATCTTCTTGAGGAACAGAGAGGCACTTTGGGACACGTTCTGGTAAAGTCGACTCAAATCGAACTTCGCTGTCTGGATCCGGACTTCAGTCTCCTGAGGATCTTGGTCCAGGAACGGAGACCTCCCACTCAACCTGAAAGAGAGCGGGTTTAGACCGAGTTTAGTCCTGTTGCAGTCCTGCTTTATTCCTGGTTTAGTCCTGGTTCAGACTCACATGATGAAGGTGAGGACTCCTATACTCCAGATGTCGGCTGGAGGTCCGACTACATCTCCCTTCAACATCTCAGGAGCTGAACACAAACATCAGATTGACTTTAAACAGTAAATACACCATGTACAAGTCAAATCCACAGTCTGTATGAAGAAGTGGACTTAGGGCACATGAGACTAGGCCTTTTGAAGCACAATTGCTGTGGGTTTTATGGGCACCACTCACCACACTCACACTGGCACAACCGAACTGAGCCTCGGCCCAGTGATTTCATCACACAGGGCGATCAACTTTAGGGGAGAATTGAGTCCAGCGACATGAAATATCTCCTAAACAGTGAAGCAGATGTGAGTCCTGCTGTGATACGCACTCCTCCGTGAGTTCATGTTTATAACAACAGTGTGGAGGAGTGAGGAGAGATGGAGGAGTGAGGCTGCAAAACTTCTGTCTCTGTCACAGTCCTTATTGAAGGTAAGCACAGACTCACCATATGTGTGTTTTTTCACTGTTTTCCTCCTATGAGTAATATCAGCGCACACACAAGGCACAGTAAAGTCGTGTGTGCATGTGTGTGTCTGTGCATGTGTGTGTGCATGTGTGTGTGTGTCTGTGCATGTGTGTGTGTCTGTGCATGTGTGTGTGTGTGTGTGCATGTGTGTGTGTGTGTGTGTGTGGGTGTGTGTGTGCTACATGAGCAACCTCCTGTTGCCTCCACCTCCTCCAACTGGGCCAAAGTTCCAACAAGGTTCAATTGCACTCACATTGGACAAAAGTACCATGCTTCAAGGACTATCTGTGCTTGAGATATTTTGAGCACACCCTAAGGGAGTGTAACATCACCCACAGTGTTTGACTCCAGTCAAATGAAGCTCAGCTTCATTTAGGGACAAAATAGTGAAATAAAAACACCAGGATCATGTAGATGGGGTTAGTACAAACATTTTAAGACCAAAATAACGAGGCCCACAGCTGCAGTTACAGAGAGAAGCAACAGTTTTTCAATAAAAAGTGAATTACAGTCAGCACTCAAAGGAACCAGACACTCACTTCCTATTTGGAACGCGGTGGCAGCAGGTAAACTCTGTCCATTTATCTAAATATACAGCCACATATGTACACATGGTAAAGTACTCTAGGAGAAATACTACAATAGATTACTACTTAGATACTCACATATGTACATTAGTATCTCGTTGCCTGCCATAAAAGTACTCACACATGTACTCTAGTGTCCCGATGGCTGTAGTAAAAGTACTCACACATGTACTACAGCAGAAATACTCACACACGTACTCTAGCCGGCCTGTTGCCTGCAGTAGAGGTACTCACAAATGTACTCTAATAAAAGTACTCACACATGTACTCTAGTGTCCCGATGGCGGGGCTGAACTGTTTGAGGAACAGGGGGTTGAAGTTCTGAGCCGTTCCAAAGTCGATGATCTTCACAGAGTTCATGAAGGTCACGACGATGTTCTCCGGCTTCAGGTCCAGGTGGAGGATCCTCCTGGTGTGGAGATAGTCCAGACCCTGAAGGATCTGCACTATGTAGGACACCACATCGTCCTCAGAGTAACGGAACCTGAGCAGAGAAGAGAGAAGACTTTAATCTGAGCTGAGACAGGTCAGAGGTCAGAGGTCAGAGGTGGAGTCTGCTGAGTCTCTGTCACTGATGCAGATTTGTTGACCTGGTTTATGGTTCGTATCTGTGTAATTCCTGCTCCAAACTTAGTCTGCGCCGAAGAGATGATCAGCTGTGATGTGTCATATGAAGTGATGAACTTTCATATTCTACAATTACACTGCACCTGTCCATGAGGCTGTGCAGGAGCTGTGTGGCCCTGTCTGCACCTGTCCATGAGGCTGTGCAGGAGCTCTGTGGCCCTGTCTGCACCTGTCCATGAGGCTGTGCAGGAGCTGTGTGGCCCTGTCTGCACCTGCCGTACCTGTCGATGAGGCTGTGCAGGAGCTCCTTGCCGCTGCAGTACTCGCAGATGAGGACGAGGTATCTGGGGGTGACGTAGGCCTCGTGCAGAGCCATGATCCTCTCGTGATGAAGAGACTTCAGGATGTCGTACTCCTGAAGGACGCTCTGCTTTGTCTCCGCTTCATACGGAACAATTTTAGCCATGAACAAGTTTCCTGTCGAGTTCTCCCGGCACTCACGGATCACACCAAACCGACCCCTGGAGAGAGAGGGAGAGAGAGGGAGAGAGAGAGAGAGAGAAGAGAGAGAGAAGAGAAGAGAAGGAGAAAGGAGTGAGAGAGAAACAGTGAGAAAGAGAAAGAGGAAAGAGAGAGAGAGGTGAAGTTATGACCTGGTTCACAGCAGACTGATAAGTGGAATTTGGCTCTAAACATTATCAATCTGGTGAATGGCTCTTGCTGAAAATGGTCGAGGCAAATGCAGAAGAATGAAGTGAGAAATCCAACTTTCTTTAAATCCAACTGAGAGAAAAGCATAAACATCTTTCCCCCCACAAAAGTGCTTCCCTCTACATGCTTTTCACAAATTAACTAGTCTGTATTTCTATGAAAATCGTCTCAAGTACATCTGCCTGTGTTTTGGTTCTTTTGGTTGCTCCACCTCTGAACCTCTGTGCCTAGTCACAGGGTAGATTCTCGTGAGTTTGTGAATTCAAAAATAGTGAGAATTCATCAGACTGAGCGAGGTCAGGCACCTTAAAAAGGAGAATTTATTCTTTTAGAATTGCATACGTTGAAAGTAACGGTGTAAAAAGATTATGTTTATCTTTGAGTTAATATCAAATCAAATCTTTATCTTTGTATAGCTCATTTAAAACCAAAGTGCTGAACAACATTTACAGAGAAATAAAACAATAAGCAAATCAAGCAGAATAACAATGATAGAGATAATGGTGCCAAGGTGTCTGTTCCTCACTCTGGGCAAATGCCAAGGAGAAAAGGTGTGTTTTGAGCAAAGATTTAAAATGCTCCAGTGACTGTGCACTTCTAATGTGCAATGGCAAAGTGTTCCACAATCATGGAGAGACCACAGAGAAGGTTCTGTCTCCTCTGGTCCTCAGTCTCTTCCTGGGGACAGCAGGAGGTGCTGGTCTGCAGAGCACAGACCTCTGGATAGGACATGGGGCTGGAGGAGTTCAAATAAATAGGAAGGTGCCATTAAGATTCCTAAAAACAATCATTACAATTTTAAAATAGACTCTAAAATGTGCAGGGAGCCAGTGCAGGGATTTAAGAACAGGAGTGATGTGGTCCCTCTGCTTCTTTCCAGTTAAAAGGTGAGTTGCTGGAGCCTGCAGGCGGCTGAGCTGGGCCTGGTCAGTGCAGCAGACAAAGAGTTACAGGAATCGAGTGGTTTGGTCACAAATGCATGAAGGGCCTTTTCAAAGTGCACACATGGAATGTATGATTTGATTTTGCTTAACTTAACTGATAAAAGTAGTTACCCCGCCCCCTCAGTAGTTACCCCCTCACCTGGCCTTCTCGTCCATGAAGGTGTAGGGTTTTTGGGGTACTCCCTGTCTGAGCGCCCCCTCTCCAGTTCTTCCCATCAGAGGTGTCCTTCGTCCAGACGGAGTGATCCTTCCAGAGGGGGGCCCGCGGCTCTCTGCCCCAGCCTGGACCACCGGAGTCAGGCTCTGCACCACCACCACCGGGGGAGACACAATCACAGAGGGAGGGGCCACCGTGGCGGGAGGGGGCGAGGTCACACTCTGAGGCTGAGAGGAGGGCGCCACGGTCGGGGTAGAGGAGGAGGGAGGCTGGGCTGGAGGGGTTTTCCTGGAAGAGGCTGCGACGTACATGGGGACAGAGGATATGGGTTTGCCTGGAAGAATTACACAGAAATATATAACTACAATTTCTGGCTGAACAGATCACTGGTCATCTATGAAAAGGTACGATTACAAATCGCACAAGAATCACATTTAAAAGTATCAGGTTTATTCAGTAGTCATTAGAGAATAACTATTGTACAGAACCAAGAATAACCAGGTCTGAACTAGTTCTATACCAGGACTTAAATGGCACTAAACCAGGATTACACTGCACCAAGTATAAATCAGAACTAAACCAAGACTAAACCAGGTCTGAATCAAGATTACACCAATAGTACACCAGGACTAGACCAGGACCAAGCTATTTGTTAAGTTGGACAAAACCAGGACTGAGCTACATAAAACCAGGACCAAACCACTAAACCAGGACCAAAGCAGGTCTAAACCAGGATTTACAAAGGTCTAACAGGGGCTTCACTACACCAGGTCTAAACCAGGACCATACCAAGACTACACAACATTTGTAAACCTGACTAAATCAGTCCTGAGACATTTGTAAAGTAAAAAAAAAAACAGGACTAAACCAGGATTTAAACAGGTCTAAACAAGGACTAGGTCAGGTCTAAATTAGGACTACAACTGGATTCAGTGTTTTCAAAGATTCCCTTTAAAGGAAAGTAGAACATAAATAAAACTACTCAGTTATGAGAGGAGAAAATTCAGTTTGTCGACTGGACAAAAGTGAGTTTGGTTGAAGACGTTTCGCAGCTCCTCCAAGCTGCTTCTTCAGTTTGGAAGAAGCAGCTCCAGAACTGAAGAAGCAGTTTGGATGAGCTGCGAAACGTCTTCAACCAAACTCACTTTTGTCCAGTCGACAAACTGAATTTTCTCCTCATGGATTCTACCTGGACGACTGAGGGATTCTTCTCACTACCCACTTATGAGTACAAGAAAACACAGTATTTAAGTGTTCTTAAATGTGTACACTGAAAAAAAGAACTTATAAGATTTACTAGAAAAAATCCTCCTAAGCACTTGCACTTTTGAAGTCAATGTTACCGTTTTAAGATCTGCTATAATTTACTCATCAGTATTAAGTTAAATGTACTTACCTCCACCATTAACAGGCAGGAATTTACTGAGGAATTGTTACTCTCTTTTTTTTTTCAATGTTATAAGTCATATTCATGTAAATAAATTAAGTAAAATCTATAAAATATTGTCCTAATTAATTGCATTGCTGTGATGAAACAATTAAATAAATATTACATGTCTAGTATTTACTGATGTACAATAAATGGTCACACACACACCCACACACCCACACACACACTCACACACTCACTCACACACACAAGTGTACACAGACACTAGGGCCAAGGCGGGTTAAGTGTCTTGCCCAAGGACAGAACAACAGCATTGTTGTTGTTCTGTCCTTGCAGCACAGTCTGTGCCAGCTGGAACAGGATTATTTTTCACTGACAAATCATGACCTAAAGTGACTTTTCCATGACTTTACAGCAACTACATGTGTAGAATTGATCAGAGTTTTTGGGCTAAACATGAAATGTGAACTCTTTCCACTTACCTTATGGTTTGGGATTATAGTTTTTGAACATTTCTAATCCTGTCAGTGCATTTACTGTCGTCTCTTTTAAACAAAAGGTGCAGACGTTCACAAATAATCAGAATAGCCTCATGAGATTTTAACAGAACACTGGAGCTATGTGGAAGAGATACTGAAATGATATGACTTTTCCAAAACTTTCACTGAATTTACAAAATCTCATGATTTTTCCAGAATCTCCATAACCTTGGGAACCCTGCTAGAAACTCACGAGAAACCTGTGGATCAGTGGATCTGACCGCTCTTCCAATGATGTTTTTCTTTTACATCGAACCACCAGCCTTCGGATCAGTGGACAAACGCTCTTACCAACTGAACTTCTGCCGCCCCAGCACCAAATCTGTAGCCGTCGAGTGCAGGGACTGATCTAGAAGAACTTTGGTAGGACTCAGTATTTGTGGGTTTGTGAGGAGCGAGTGTAAAACCTTTAAATGTGTTTGTGATTCTACAGTAGAACTGACTCCTTAAACACAAAACTTCCACTACATGAGGACAAGAAGTACATTTGGTCCAAGTTGTGGTTCTCACAGAATGATGTTATTTCAGTGTAAAAAATTACCACATTTGATTTAATATTTTAAATTTTTTTTTGTGTATAGTTCTCACCGATGACCGGAGACGGCGGCTTGTTGACAGGGCTGCGAGGTTTGGGCGGGACCACGGGAGGAGGAGCCAGCTTGGGTTTGGTGACGCTGATGCTGAGGGTGGACTTGAGCGTTTCTGAGGGAGAGGGGGGCAGGGGGGAGGGCGCTGGGGGAGAGGGGGAGAGAGAGGGGGCAGGGGGAGGAGGGGAGAGAGAGGGGGAGGTGACGGGTGGAGGAGGAGAAGAGGAGGAGGCTGTTTTAGGTGGAGCGGGTTTGATCGGGGGGATGGTCATGGAGGACTTCACCACCACAGGAGGAGCAGCAGAGGGCGCTGTTTTCACCACGATGGTCGCAGTGGACTTCGCCGGTTCTAAGGAAAGATACAAGTTTGGATCAGAAATCTTAAGACATTTTGTATTTGAAGCACAAGTAGTGCAGGACATAGCACACAAGCTGCAGACTGTTTACACATATTTAAGACACGAGAAGAGAAAACTGATCTATGTCTCTGTCATAGCTCAGTGTATATTATGATAGAAGACATGCTCTTTAAGGTTACAATATTATTTCATTTCAGTTGAACTGAAATCGCAATGTCGGTGAAAATAAATAGCATTTTTTTCTTTGAAGTACAATAATTTCTTCCACCTTTACCAGACTGTGGGCATTAATCTTTTTTAAATAGGATTAGGTTAGGAATCCAAAAACTAAGCTGCAAGAATGGAAAGTAACAAATTACATTTACTCATGTTAAGTAATTTTTGAAATAGGTTATTTTACTTTTACTTGAGTACATTTTGACCCAAGTATTTTATTTCATTACATTGGAACCCGCCGTCATTACTGAGTAAAATCAGATTGATAGAGAAAAAAAAAAAAAAGGAAAAAGGAAAAAAACAAAAACAAAAAAAACAATCTGCCAGTAATAAAAGTAAATTGCGAGGACTGCATACGTGGCATTTTCACTCTAGAATGTTCAGTCAGTGTACAGAAGCATCAGTTTGTCTCAGATCAACTTGGATGATGCTGGTGTCGAGTCACAGATCAAGGTCGTCATGGATGTATTCAAGAAGAAAGTGCACTGAATAATTCTCGAGAGGAAAGCAAAGAAAACCCCTGGTCAAACCTAAGACAGCAATTTGCATTCAAACACAAAATAAGGAATAACTCAATAATACAAAGAGAGAGAGCTGTCAGCGTTCAAAACCTCGACATCAAATCTGCAAACGCATTTGGTGGTGAGTGGAATGTACAGTATGTACTTCTGCCTGTGTATCTCAAATGGAGTATTTATCATTTGGTTAAAACCTTAATCTGTTTAGCAAAATGTGCCTTCATGAAACCAATTATTTTCCATCCTGATCACATAACGTTTCAAGTGAAGTAGCAGAGGGTGGAGGAAATGGAGGAAACCTAAAGTTTTAAGTTGTATAAAAAGAATGAAGAGCTCAGTGTTTGTGTTCAGCTCAGATGTTTCCACTGAACAAAGTTTGTCTGTATCACCTAAAAGTTGATTCAAACAACTTGTGCTGGATTAGATTCATGACTCATCCTTTTTTTTTTTTTTTTTTTTTTTTTTTACATCTAATCACTGAAAGTAACTAAGTAACTTTTACTCAAATTACATTTTAAATGAAATATTTTTTTTTTTACTTTTACTTGAATAGATTTTTAGCTGGTTACTTTTACTTTTACTTGAGAATGAATTAAGGAAAGTAAAGATACTTTACTTAATTACAATTTTCCTGTACTTTTTCCACCTCTGCTGAGCTGACCCTGCTCCTCCTGTAATGGGCTCTATAAAAAACACTTTATATTTAGCACACACCTGCTGGCTCCTGTCACTGTCCACGTTTACATGAGTTTTTTTTTTTTTTTTTGAATTAATTGTTCTGAATTAACTAGTTCTGAATTTAAATATTCTCCTTCAAGTTTACATGGAAATAATAATTCCAAATAGAGGTTTACATGTTAAACTGGTTAAATGTTCTTTATTTAACATGTGTCAGCGTCTGGAGGTGGGGAAGGTTCTGATTGGACAAAGACACCAACAGATTTACGTCTTTGGGAAGAAAACACACACTTCAGCTGCTCCCGGATTTTCTGTCATCTAAGTTTGTCGTTACGCCACGGACACAAACATGATCCAAACTTTTTTCTCATTTGTTCCAGCAGTTGGAGAATTCTCTCATCATAGTTTACGTCTGTCAGCTGAGGAGGAGAAGGGAAGAGTGGTTCTATCTCAGCCCAATCCTCCATTTTCATGTTTTCTGCCATCGGCTCGAGACCAACGTTTGATCTGGACGGCCAACGAGTGTGAGCTGAACAACCGGAATTATTTTTAAGAAAAATAAACAGTTACATGATCGAGGAAGAAATTAATTTGGCTTTAAAATAAACCATTCACTTACTTTGGAATAAAGTTGAATTCTGAATAATCTGAATTAAGTGTTTAAGTGTTTAAGCTTTTATTCAGAATTAAATCATTTTGATTTAGAATTAAAGCTCTCATGTAAACGTGGCAGTTGTGTGTGTTCATGACCCTAACCCTGATCTGCACACACCTGACGGCTCCATGCGCACCACCTCAGACAGGTTACTGTACGGGCCCTGTCCTGCTTTGTTCACACAGGCCACTCTGAAGCGGAAGGTGCCCCCTGGTGGAAGGTCTGTCACGTTGTAGTAACAGTCGGCCACTCCAGTCGCCACGATCAGCCAGTTACTCTCTCCTGGAACATCATACACACAACAATAGTGTAATCACTGCCTTAGTGCATTTCAAGACATTATACGATGTCGATTATGCTCGATTATGGAAAAAATCTTTATCACGATTACTTTGGTCAGTATTGAAATCATGATTATTCAAAAGATTATTTTTCAGTGACACGATGCATTTATTCAGCATTTCTTTCTTTTAAAAAAATCCACTTTGTTAATGATCATTTATGCAAAACTTTCAAATTGAAAATAAATATAGGCTACAAATATGAATCTTAGAGCAGTTTTGTGATTGTGTATAAAACATAAAATGAATCAAATATACTTTGAACATGAAATAAGGCAGAAAAACATAAATGAATCCAAAATAAACTAAATATCCAGCTGTTCTATAATCTCTGTATTTTAAAAAAATGTAATAAATATACTTGTTTATACAGTCCCTGACAAAAGTCTTGTCACTTATCCATTTTGTAGAAACAAAAGCTTATAACCTGACTTTAAATTAATCGATTGGTTTTAGAAATGTCTCATATGAAGCTAAAACCCTCCCAAATTATGCTCAATATATTAAAATAAATTTGCTTCACTGAAGAAAGATTGATCATTTAATGAACACAGAAAGGTCAGATTTTGGCAAGACAAAAGTTTTGTGGCCTACAGAAAATTGAACGAATAATTTACTTCAAATACAAAAATATGTTGCATAACGTCAGTGAATGAAGTAGTGGTGCTGTGAGATCCAGATTTAATATCTTGTATGACTCCATGAGCTTGAAGGACGCATCCACGCGGTTCGACAATGATTCATACAATTTGTTGATGAAGTCATCAGGAATATCAAAGAAAGCGTCTTACATGCCTCCCAGAGTTCATCAAGATTCTTTGGTTTTGTCTTCCATGCTTCCTCTTTCATTCTACCCCAGACCTGCTCAATGATGTTCATGTCTGGTGACTGGGCTGGCCAGTCCTGGAGCACCTTGATCTTCTTCGCCTTGAGAAACTTTGATGTAGAGATAGAAGTATGTGATGGAGCACCATCCTGCTGCAAAATTTGACCCCTTTTATGGTTGGGAATGTAAGAGGAGCTAATACTTCTTGATATTTTAGGATATTGATATTTGTCCTTCCACCCTGCAAATGTCTCGCACACCCCCAGACTGGATGGAACCACAGACCAGGATTTTTCCGCCACCAAACTTAACTGTTTTCTGGGTGAATCTTGGATCCATGTGGCTCCAGTAGGTCTCCTGCAATATTTGCGGCGGCTGTGATGTAATTCAACCGAGGATTCATCTGAGAAATCCACCTTCTGCCACTTTTCCAGTGTCCATCCTTTTAGCAGGCTGTGGGCCTTGGCAAATGCCACATGTTTTTATAATTGCCTTTTGTTTAGTGCTGGTTTCTGTGCACTGATTCGACCATGGAGGCCATTTCCAGACAGAATTCTACAAACTGTTGTGGTTGACACAGGGACTTGAGGTGACCAGGCCTGGTGGAGTCTGCTGCAGTGGAAAAGGGGCCTTGGATTTTTGAATCAACAAACGGTCCTCCTGAGCAGTTGTCTTGTGGCGTCTGCTGGACCTGGGCTTGTCAAAAACATCTCCAGTCATTTCAGATCTTTTTCTTCTTCTTTGTACTTGACGCTGAGACACATTGAAGGTGTCACCACCTCAGCAGTGGATCTGGTCTTCAGCCTCTTGATAATTAACACTTTGGTCTCAGGGTGGATCTTAGGCATGTTGTCAGAGGTCAAGTTGCAGTTGATGTGAAGGTCTGGTTCTGCTGGGTTCTTTTTATACACACACTAATTGATTGATCAGTAACTGATCACAGGTGAGGCTGTAATCTAGGATTGGGTGCATCATATGACAAGGCCACAAGACTTTTGTCGTTGCCAAAATCTGACCTTTCTGTGTTCATTAATTTATTTTAGTTTATTGAGCATAATTTGGGAGGGTTTTAGCTTCATATGAGACATTTCTAAAACCAATCGATTCATTTAAAGTCAGGTTATAAGCTTTTGTTTCTACAAAATGGATAAGTGACAGGACTTTTGTCAGGGACTATATAAAAAATATACAAAATTTGCTAAGCTTTATAGTTTCAACTTGATTACGTGAGTTTGGAGATTGTTTGAAACACAAATCAAAATCACCATCCAAATTGAATTAATTATTATACTTTTCTCAATGAACTAAATAACAGAGCTTGAGCTCTCCTCTCCATAGAGCAGGTGCATGTCTGTGGCTGGCTGGGTTAAGGTTTAGCTCGCTCTGATTGGCTGTCCTTGCCCTCCTCTCTGCTCTCTGATTGGCTGGCTGTATGGTTTAGCTCGTCTGATTGGTCCTTACCTTCCGCCCTCCTCTCCAGAGAATATGTGCAGGGGGCCATTGTGTCTGAGGGCCTCCACAGGACCAGAGCCGTGTGGTTGTATTTCTGGGGGATCTCTGGAGTCCCAGGACGATTCGGAAGACCTGAGGAAAGACAAGAGAGTATTGTACTTTAAAGAGACAGTACGTAATCTGCACTCTTATTGTTTTAAATAAAATGCTACAATCCCAAATGAACCTGTGTCCCCAAAGTCTTCACCTGCAGAGAAAGAGACACATCCTGCATTTGTCTCATTCTTAGTTTATGTTCAGGCCTCATGTGGAAACTCAGAACCTCCAGAGGCATTTTAGGTTCAAACCAACTGGATTTCAGCCTTGGAATTGGCAACCCAAATAAGAGATTCATGTGAGGCTCATTCTGTCTTCTGATTGGATAATCATCTTGAACCAAATTATAACATAACTAAATGGGACATCCTGTCTTATATTTCTGTTGTTTTTGAGGTACATGCTTCAGTGTTCACTAGTTTTGACAGTAGTAGCAGTAGTAGAAGTATTTGCAGTAGTTTTAGTAGCAGTAGTAGAAGTATTTGCAGTAGTTTTAGTATCAGTAGTAGAAGTATTTGCAGTAGTTTCAGTAGCAGTAGTAGAAGTATTTGCAGTAGTTTTAGTATCAGTAGTAGTAGTATTTGCAGTAGTTTTAGTATCAGTAGTAGAAGTATTTGCAGTAGTTTAGTAGCAGTAGTAGTAGTAGTAGTATTTTGCAGTAGTTTTAGTATCAGTAGTAGAAGTATTTGCAGTAGTTTCAGTAGCAGTAGTAGAAGTATTTGCAGTAGTTTTAGTATCAGTAGTAGTAGTATTTGCAGTAGTTTCAGTAGCAGTAGTAGTAGTATTTGCAGTAGTTTTAGTATCAGTAGTAGTAAGTATTTGCAGTAGTTTCAGTAGCAGTAGTAGTAGTATTTGCAGTAGTTTTAGTATCAGTAGTAGAGTATTTGCAGTAGTTTCAGTAGCAGTAGTAGAAGTATTTGCAGTAGTTTAAGTATCAGCAGTAGTAGTATTTGCAGTAGTTTTAGTAGCAGTTGTAGTAGTATTTGTCTCTTACGTGCTAGAGAGATGGTACAGGAGGAGGACGTAGATGCTAGTGGATTGGTAGCCACACACTCGTACACTCCAGCGTCCTTCTTGGTCGTCTGCATGATCATGAGTAACTGTCTCCCGTCAGGACAGGCAATCATGTTCATACGAGAGTCGATCTCCAGAGGCTTCTTATCTGAAACACACAAGCACAAACTGATGTAAGTATTCCTTATAAGGATAATACACTTAATGATCATATCCTGACCAAATGTATACTGGTGTATTTGGAGGAGCTCGGAGTAGAGCCACTGCTCTTCCAGAGAGAAGAGGAGCAGCTGAAGCCCAAGTGTTCTAATAGTGCCTCAGGATCCTGGAGGAAGTATCTGGGGTGAGCGAAGTCTGTGCATCACTGCACACTACTAGCCTGATTCACCAGCCGGTTTCACCAGCCGTCTGACCTCGCAGCATTAGGATTTGTTCACTCAACTGTAGGCAGGAACTTTTTTTCTTACAATCGCTGCTATTTGGTCATGACATATGTAATGCGTCAGAACGCTCAGTGGTGTCCAAGTAATTGCCGGAACAACAGCAAACAAAGCAGAGAGTGAACATGTCTGTCAATGATCATTGTCATTTCTGCGAGATGAACTTGCGAATTGAAGATGCGATGAAAATGATAAGTTTGTATTTGACAAAGGAAGTCCAAAGGAGGATAGCATATGCAATCTGCTATCACAACTTGAGTTGGTTCATCTCTTCACTGATTGGCCAGTTTGTGGTCTACAACTTCTGCAGTTCTTGCAAACCATCTAGTGTATTCTGATTCCTGACCTAGTCGCTGGAGAGAAATTAAATTGAGCAGAGGAACTAGGTGGTGCCAGCCTGGTTAGCAGACTACAGCCTCCAGCCACAGATAAAGAGAAACTGTTTGGAAACTGCTGCTTTAGGAGAAAGTGGGCTTCAAAACCCACCTCAACCATCATCACCAAATAATAACACATTTCTATCAAAATAAAATGGTGAACAAACCTCCAGGTTCTAAGCAGCTGATGTGAGGGTGGGGGCTTACCTTTGACCCAGCTGATGTGAGGATAGGGGCTTACCTTTGACCCAGCTGATGTGAGGGTGGGGGCTTACCTTTGACCCAGCTGATGTGAGGATAGGGGCTTACCTTTGACCCAGCTGATGTGAGGGTGGGGGCTTACCTTTGACCCAGCTGATGTGCGGGTGGGGGCTTCCTGCAGGGAGGCAGCTCAGAGTCACGGGGTCTCCCTCCAGAAGAACGTGGTCCCTGAGTTTAATGTGGAAAACTGGAGGAAAATCTGGACACAAACAAAACAGGATTCAGTGGTTTCGATGTAGAGCTTTGCCCACTGATCAGTAGGTTAACAGTTTGATCATAGGTGCAGATGTGCTCTTAAGCCTGAACACTAGATCTGCAACAGTCATCTGGACACTAATCAATTCCTCTCCCATCTGCAAATCACCTTCAAACTGAAGGCTCTGGTCTGATGGGGGGACAAAGGACACTTCAACTCACCCCACAATAATTCTTCTCCTCAGCACAGGGACTCAGAGACATGTACTGCTTTGTGTACGTGTTACAGTACTACAGTAAAAGTACCTGATGCGAGTTTGTTGTACTGCCTGGTCCTCAGAGCAGAGATCTCTCGGCTGATGGCTGAGGGGATGTCGGGCTGAGACACAGTTTTGTCTCTGCGTCCTCGAGTCAAACCCCAACGATCCCAACGAGACCTGCGATCTGCCTCCACTCCTGGAAATAAGATACACTATATATGTATATATATACATTTATTACAGTTACAATACAATTGCTGCTTAATGTGCATGAATGAGACCAATGAAATGTGTAATCTGCTTCCACTCCTGAAATACACACAGGCTATAATTACTCTAGAATCACACTGGATTTATTTAGACACCCAAAGCACTTTACAGCATTATTCACTCACTCCACACATCAGATACTAGTGTATCCACTGCTGATATTCCCCACGGTCCCTCATCCAGGCCTGACCAGGCCCAGCTCTGCTTAACAAAAGAGATCTGACTAGATCACACTTTGACAAGTGGGACTGACCACAAATCAGATAGGGCCACACAAATAGTGAATGACAATAAATTTAACAGAAAATAAAGTTGTCGAGACATGCCAAACATCATTAAATATATTGACAAAAAGCTGTGGAGTAATTAGACAAACTGCTGGGTGAGTTAAATAAAAGATCATTTCAGACTCTTTGGAACTAATTTTGCAAATTAGAGCACGGAAACCCTTTTGGACAAATATTTAGAACTTATGTTGGGGCTCGGTTTAGACTCGGACACATCTGTGTGTCAGCTGTCTACAGTAAAACCAGTCGTTTTGAGACTCTTAAGTGTCAAAAGATCAGAGTTCTGCATTTTAAAGCACTTTGAGTGCCTTGAAGGTGGAAAAGTACTATAGAAAAATGTGACCATTTACCATTTCTAGTTTAGATACAAGTCAAAAGTGTGCTATTATTATTTATGAAATCTCTTTTTTTACTTCAGATTTGTGTGCTGTAAACAGACACACATGAACCACTTTCGCCTTTTCACTTTTAAAGAACACTGCCTCAAACTGGATTTGTGGAGGATGATTTCTATGGATAATGTGGATGAGATGTTGCACTTTAAATTTACCACTTTATAAGAGGAGAGGAATAAAGTCTTCTCATTATTTTCGCTATATCCCGAGTTGGTATTTTGCGTCTCTGTGCCCATTAGAGACACTAACAAACAATACCCTGAGTGTCATTAAGCCTATGAAAATAGTGTAATTTTAATTGTGTCAGGTCCAGTCGATATCTTAGTACCTATCAAGCTCGTGTTGGATTCGATACTGCTCTGTCGGACGCGGGCCGGGCTAGGACAGAAAGATTCGTCCTGATCCACAATCTACTGCAAATACACACACACACACACACACATATTTCTACACATAAAGTGAGTGTGACCCACCTTTAGTAGAATCCAGAGACTCTGTAGAGGCTCCGTTGGTTGCCTGCTGAACGAGTTGGTTTTGTGGTGCTACTTTGACCCCGCGGTTCTCTGAGGTAGCTCTCCGCAGCATGGACAGAATCGGCGTTCTCTTCTGATCCTTCTCCTCTGACACCTTCCTCTCCTCCGAATAACTCCTGATCCTGGTCGAGATTTCCGCCACTGTCGACTCAATCTTCCGCCTCATTGTCAAAACCGGAGATTCATTCGGCTTCTTCAACTCTTCCTTCTCCTCTCCTCCCTCACCCTCAGACTCTTTTCTTTCCTGTGATCCTCTCCTCCCAAGCGTCCATGACAATCGTCTTTTCGAGGTGTCCTCTTCCTTAATTTGGTCTGTTCTTTCCATCGACGGCGTTCGTTTTAACCGCAGGGACAATCTTTTCATAAATCCCTGATCCTTTTGCGCTTCTCTCAGATCTTGCACCGACTTTGACTTCTCCTCGAGCCTCCTGGTGGCCAATTCTAGTGGCGCACCCATGGGACTAGGCCTGTATATGTCCTCTCCTGCTTCGTCTTTCTCACCCGCTTGCATCTTATCTTCATTTTTCGATCTCGTTAAAAACTTAAAACTTCTCGTAAGCGACGATTCACGCTTTTTGAACCTTGCTTCGAACAGCTCTTCCGATGCTACGTCTTCAAAATCGCCTCTGTTTGCGAGATTCTGTTGCGACGTAGATTGCGCCAAAGTTTTAGGTGGACTTGGCTCTTTCAGAATAGTTTCAGGTGAAGCTACTCTCGCAAAAACAGCAGGATGTTCAGTTGTTGACGTATTGACTTGTTGCAAATCTGTAGAAATCGTTTGCGCGTTAGCTGGTTGCTCATTTGAAATCTGTGAATTCTGCGGTATCTGGACTGGCGTAGACGGTCCTATCGTTACGTCGGTAGCCGGTTGCACTGCGGGTACCATTATAGTCTGCATGATGCTGGCATACGCTGACGTCCTACCATCTGGAAGCACTGTTTTCGACGGAGAAGGCGGCGCTACGTACGGCTCTGGGTATGAAATAGCGTCCGCTTCTGGCGCGTTTGGGTATTCGTCTGTTGGTCTCACTAAAACCGAGCTAGTCGTTATAACCATTTCTGTAGATTTTGCATTCAATTCTTCGCTCTCCTTCTCAGGCGTCTTTTCAGCAACAGTTTCACTTGAATCTTCTTCCATTGGTTTATCCTCTTCAACTTCTCCTCCTTCCTCAATTTCCATTTTCTTACCCGAACCAGGCGACGGCGCTCTTTCTTCCTTCGCAGTTTCTGTTTCCATTATCGGCTCTTCGGAAATGCTCATATCCTTTTCCGAAAACCCGCTCGTGCTTGAACGCTCATCAAAGTTACTGTCCGTCGCTGCTTTCTCTCCGATCATTTCATCTGGTTTAGATTCTCTTTCTATAAACGATTCCTCGCTTTCTGTTTTGGTCGGACTGTCCTGCAACACGGATTCCGGAGTGGGCGGTTTTGGCGAGGGCTCTCTCGGCGTCACCGGCCTTGAATCGAATTTCGACTGGTCGGTCAACGCCGACATTGAAATCGCTTCCTTTAACCGCCTTTCTTCCATCGTCGCCAGTGGGATTTCTAGCGGCGCCCCCATCCTCCTGTGCAGCGCGATCGGCTCTGCGTCCCCCTGACTGAACGAAGCGCTTTTCCGTAAAACTTTAGCTTTCGGCGTCTCATCTCTCGGTGACTCACTGGACACGGCTCGGGTTAGTGGAGGAGGAGCTAACCGGTTCATGCGATACCTTTCCGAAGTTCTTTTCTCATCTCCCATCCCCAACGTTTCCAGTAGAGGTCCTCGCAACCCGCTCATCTTGTTGTCCACAGACCCACCTCGTAACAATCTTTGCCTCATCAATTCCAGCTTCAGTGCGTAATCTTCCTGGCTCATTTTTGGGCTAGCGCTTCGCCGCGGTAACTCCATCGACACTGCTTTTTTAAGCATTCTTCTCCCGTCTTCTTGCGGCGATTCGCTCTCACCGCTGCTCTCTTCTGGAGTGATCTTTAACATCAAGGCGCTATCGGCCGATCCGCCGCGCCTTAACTCCCCCCGTCTCCTCCCCGTATCCATTTTTTCTGAATCGACGCTTGACCCACGTTGTAGCGGCTTCCTCGGCATTCCCGATTTTTGGATTAGCTCCGCCTCCTCCTCTCTCTCCATCCTCTCTTTCGCGTCAACTTCCATCGGCTCCTCCTCGATCAAACCGTATTTATTCCCGTTTTCCCTGCGGTTCTCCTCGTTGGTTTGGATTTCGTTTAGAGACATTCGTGATCCGGAGAATTCGGTGTTGAGGGGCATGGGGATGAAGGGAAGCTCGTCGATGTCTTCGTCAGAGTCGGAGGAAGAGGAGGGTAACGCAGATCCTTCCACGGAGCGTTTAGGCGCCGCGATGGAAATGTGGTTTGAAGAATCGCTCAGTAAATCAGGGATCGAACGCATCACCATTTTGGATTTGTAGCTGATTAAAGAACGCTGAAAGAGTCAAAACAATACACATGCATTTAGAACAAAAGGTTAAGGAGAGTGTCAGATGCCCTTCCACCCTCCTAGGTTCAAATGTTTTTCAAGGGACTTTTGAGCAATGTAAAGTTATGGATCAAAAATGCATATGGGATATAGGAGGATGGGAGGGCATCTGACACACAGCGTTAGTTAAGTTCATTTGCAGATGTTATGCCAGATGCCCTCCCATCTTCCTGTGTTCCTGTGTGTCAGATAGTGTTCAACTGAGATGAGGGCAGGTCAAATGTGTCTAGTTAATCTGCAGATGTTGTGATGTGTCAGATGCCCTCCCAGATGTTGTGATGTGTCAGATGCCCTCCCAGATGTTGTGATGTGTCAGATGCCCTCCCAGATGTTGTGGTGTGTCAGATGCCCTCCCAGATGTTGTGGTGTGGTTGGAGAAAAGCAGCAGGAGAATGAATCTTGTCACTGTGTACTTCTTACACATTTTTCTCACCTGCCATTTCCTCCGAGCCACAAACTTCTTGAGAGCTTCTGTGCTGATGGCCTTTCCTTTACTCAGAGCCTGGACAAAGGTTCAAGTTTAAATTCAAAATAAAGCTAATATATTAATATTCATAAAAGGATATGACAGAGTGAAATCTCACTTTGAACCAGGGGTGTCTGAGACAGTCCTGAGTGTTCGGTCGCCTGGAACAACAAATATAATCATCACATTGATGTGTACAGTAGAGGAATTGTTGACCCAATGCACAACATTGGTAACAGGTCACAGTTTAATTAGGCCCGAGCGCCATGGGTGGCGTAGGGCCTATTGGTGGCATTGCCCGTGGGCCGCGTCAGCGTCATAATTGTTACTGTTCACTCCACTTCGTGCACCATGTCAAGTGCGCCCGCAAAAACAGAGCGCGAAGCGCTCTCCCCTTATCAAACACTCAGTGCCACTCAATAGTGACACTCATGGTATCCAATAGTACAGACTGGCATTGCCCATGGGCCGCGTCAGGGGCATAATTGTAATCGTTAACTCTCGTAAACGGCAAAAACGTGCATTGGGTATGTGAGTAATCGAAGAGGTCAATGGCAATGGACCGCACGGGTGCGTTACTGGACACGAGCCCTTTCCAATGATATATATATGTGCCACCATAGGTGGCCCTATATTGTTATTGTTCTGGAGTTTCTTTTTAAGTTTGAGCGCCATGTGTGGCGAGTTCAGTGACAATGAACCCCATGGGTGCGTTACTGGACGCGAGCCCTTTCCAATGATATATATAGTGCCACCATAGGTGGTGTCGTAGACAAACGAAATTCAGGTGGTGGATAGGTCTGGTTGTTCCAAACAAAAAAATATATTACGTGGTTGCTAGGCAACCAACAGGAAGTCCGCCATATTGGACTGATCGAGCGACACGGCGGCGAAGGCTTGATTTCCTGTCCTCGTATTTGAACGAACTCGTCCTAGAGCGTTTGACCCAGACTCACCAGAATCATTCTGTATCATTTAGACAAGTGGGACATTAAAAGTTGTTAAAAGCTTTTTGAAAGGTCAAACGGTGTTGCCGTGGCAATGGTCCAAATTTCGGGTACGTTTTTGCGGCTCGCCACCAAACTTCGACGAGTGATAATTCGCACAAACTGTGGCCGATTTCACTCAAACTTTAATCGTTGATTGACACCCCGACCCTGAACAGATTCATATAAGAAAATCTCAAATGGGTGCAATAGTGCCCCCTAGGGAAATTGCATGGAAGGGCAAAAATTTACTTTGTCGTAGACATACAAAATTTGGTACACACAATCGTGATATGGTCTCGATCAAAAAAGTCAATGACGCCCTCATGCCATTTCCCGTCATGTTGCCATGGCAACAAGCCAAACATCGGTCCTCGCCAATAGGACGCCTGGCAAAATTTTGGCGTAACCAAACCAAATTTGGTACACAGATGCACCATGGGAATAGGAACAAAAAAATTATATTACGAGGTTGCTAGGCAACCAACAGGAAGTCCGCCATATTGAATCGAACGTGCAACCTGGCGCCGAAGGGACAATTTCCTGTCCTTGTATTTGAACGAACTCGTCCTAGGGCGTTTGACCCAGACTCACCAGAATCATTCTGTATCATCTAGACAAGTGGGACATTAAAAGTTGTTAAAAGCTTTTTTAAAGGTCAAACAGTGTTGCCGTGGCAACAAGGCAAATTTTGTGTTAATTTTTGTGGCTCGCCACCAAACTTCGACGAGTGATAATTCGCACAAACTTTGGCCGATTTCACTCAAACTTGAATCATTGGTGGACACCCTGACCATGAACAGATTTATATAAGAAAATCTAAAATGGATGCAATAGCGCCCCCTAGGGAGATTGTATGGAACTATAAAATTTTACTTTTTCGTAGACATACAAAATTTGGTACACACATTCATGACATGGTCTTGATGAAAAAAGTCAGTGACGCCCACACTCCACCTCCCATCGTGTTGCCATGGCAACAGGTCAAAAATCTGTCCTCACCAATGAGCCGTCCCAACAAAAACTTTGACGTACTCAATCCAAATTTGGTACCACAGATGCATCATGGGACTAGGAAACAAAAAAGTATATTGTGCCCACGCCCCCTGCCAAACCAGAAGTCCACCATCTTGGATTAAAAAAAAATCAGCACGTACAGAAAATGAGAAAAATTGTACAGTTCGGTTATGATTAGGTTATGGTTAGGATTAGGTTAGGGGTAACGTTCGGCCTAAGGTTAGAGCTACAGTTAGGAGTTCAGGTGCGTTTAGGGGTTAGGGTTAATTTAGGAGTTAGATCAAGGGGTAAGGTGCATTCGTGGAGCACGGCATGTGCAGGGCTTAACGTGGCCGGGGTGCGGCGTGGCGTAGGGCGTGGCGTAGGCTCGAGCGAGGGCCGATCATCGCCGCTTGCGGCTATATTTTCCTATTGATACTTTGCAGTCGGTGTCATCAACATTCCTTGAGGGTGTGATGCTAACTGTAGGCACTGCTCTGTCTGAAGCCCTGTGACTCAAAACTTTAACCTGGACTTTGTTAAACACAATCTGATCATAAACAAGTGATGAAGTTGGAACTACAACAAATGATCTGATCTGTGCTGTTGAACAAGTCTAGAGTAAGATGTCCGGGTTTGTGAAAACCCGGACATCTTACTGAGGGTGGGGGGTGAGGCCTCGACATTGAGCTACTCTCACCTTGCAACCTGTGCACATGACCTCCCACTTGTCTCAACGGGGACTGAAAATGGGAAATTTCATATCCAAGTCATCGTTAAATGCACATTTGCGCTTCGGCATGTTGTAGACTGATCGACTGTTTGTGTCTCGCTCCTTCTGAGATAAAGAGAGCTAGGAGAGACGCTCAGTTTTAAAGATCATGAAGACCCAGACATTTCCAAAAAAAACCTGGAGTCCCTCGAATCACATTACAGTCACATGCTAGTTAGCATTGGGGTCAGTCTTATCATCAGAAGAGCCTCTAGTCAGAAAATCCATGTTCAGGTAGTGTTACAAATTGTTACAAATGAAATTGTATTTCAAGTTTTAAATATTTTAAAAAGTAAATATTAAAAGTAATAAATATATTAAACCCTTAAAATACAACAAAAATGTTTGAGGAAATAATGATTTGGGTGGAAATGTCTGTCTTAAGTGGAACAGGGTTAATAACTGTCTGATTTTCAGGCAACAACTTGCAAAATGTTCAGTAATTTGAGCTCCACAACCTTCATTTCAATTTTATTTTAAATCTTTTTCTTTTAATAGAGCATTGGTGGGTTTGTAAACCAACAAATGAAGTCATGCTGGCCTTAGCTAATGCTGTTATGTATGATTATGTGTTTTCCTGTCAATATCTCTAAAAATGTTGATGTTGCAGCCATTTTTAATTGGTAAACATCCAAAAGTTTACTAATTCTTCCCTGGTATCCAGGGATTATTCCCTGTTGCTTTCATCAAATATACATTCAATAGACATGTTGCTGACAAACCAATAGAAGAGGGAATGATTTTCTGACTAGTTTGTCTAGTCTTTCAGTTTGTCACTCTCAACTTTTACTGAAAATCACAGGCTTCTGAGAATGTGCTGTTGGTTTGGGCTGCTTGAGTTTTCAGACAATTAAAAATTTTATCAGGCAGTGTTTGCTAATGTGTGCATTGTGTCACTATGGTAACTGCTGAACATTCTGCACTGGACATACATGTAGAACACCTTCAGCAAGACTGAGGAAGTTTTGGCCCAGTGTTCAAGGTCACACATTGTATTTGTACATTTTGAGCGTCTGTTGTTCAGTGGGAGTGACTCACAGCGTGTCAGGGACCAGCAGTTTGATGATGAATCCTTTGGCTTCTCGGCTCAGGTCCGAGAACATCCCCTCCTCAAACGCCACGTTATAGTTTCTGATGTTTAAGAGCGAACTGCGATCATCTTCCCCCGCAAACGGAGACACACCCGTGAGGCTAAAGAAGAACAGAACACACAGATGACAGGCTAAAGAGCACAACAACAAACATAAGGGCATCAAACTGACAAGCAACGAAACATATCAAACATATGATCAAGCAAAGAACAAAATATAAATATATGAGACACGCTCATCAGGCTCAAAAATAAACAAACAAAACATTCATTACACAACTAAACCAGTGCTGAACTAGGACTAAGTCAGAACTAAACCAAGATTGTAAAGGGACTAAACCGGGATTTATCCAGAAGCCTGTTCTTTGAAGCTCGCTGAACTTATTCAGGATCATTTTGTCTTAACTGAACAGACTGACATGAGTGTGTCTGGATAAGTGATCCAAAAAGTGACCTCGCTAATCCTCTAATCCAGCTCTGTACATGACTCAGGTCTAAAATGGAACTCAACCAAGTAAAAAACAAATAAAAACTTAAACAAGGACTACATTTATATAGATTTCTGTGTCAGATGCCCTCTGTTGTGTCAGACTGAGATGGCAGCAGGTCACATGTCTCTAGTTAATCTGTAGATGTTGTGGTGTGTCAGATGCCCTCCCAGATGTTGTGATATTGATGATCTGGAAAAACATTTGTGGATTTGACTTTTGGTGAACTACTTCCTGTAATTTTTCCTTACCAGAGATAACTGATGACTCCAATTGGCCTGGAAACAAGAAAACACAAATGAGTCTTCAAATTAAATGTTACATAATATTAGTAATGGTTAGTGTTGTAATATTTGTACCAGATGTCGGTGGCTTTGGAGACTGGAGTTTGGTTGACGATTTCAGGAGCGACAAACTCTGGAGTTCCGTATTTACAGAACTGCATCTCCTCCTGAGAAAACTCCAGAGCATTCCCAAAGTCACAGAGACGGATCTGGTCTGAGTGAACATCGGCCATCAAGATGTTATCAGGCTGAAAAAGAGACGAGAGAGAATGAAACGAGGAGAGGAAAAAAGGGCAGAGGAGAAAGAGAGAGAGAGGTGAGCGATAGGTGAGAGGAGAAGAGGGTGACAAGGGAGACAAAGAGTGTGATGATGATTCTGTATTTAATACATTTTTTGCTCTAAAATAGTATATTTATGTCAAACTGTGTCCATTGGTTATTTTTTTCAGTTTGATGTGTCTCGTGTCTCTGTGCTGTACCTTGATGTCCAGGTGGATGATGTTGAGGTGGTGCAGATAGTCCAGACCCTCCAGGACCTGTCTGATACAAGAGCGCACCTGACGAGAGAGAGAACAGAGGGGATATGACCTTTGACCTGTTTTACTTGACTCTGAAGGTCATTTATAACTGAAACTCATCAAATCAAACTCACGTCTGACTCCAGGAGCGACGTCCTCCTGATGAACCTGTCCAACATCTCCTCATGACATCTTCAAAAGTTAAGGACAACACACAGTCTAAACCAAGACTGAACCAGGTCTAAACCAGGTCTAAATCAGGACTAAGCTAAACCAGGTCTAAACCAGGTCTAAACGTAGTTTCTTCCAGGATACTTCTCGGTGACGATAATGACGGCGTTCTTCTTCTCGAAGGCGTCATGGTAGTAGAGCACCCTCTGGTGGTCGAGTCCGGACAGGATCCTCATTTCCCTCAGAGCAGAGCTTTTCCTTTTGGCTCGAGCCGAGATGAACTTTGCTGCAAACTCCGTCTTATCCGACTTCTGCACCACGCGCTTTATGTACGAGAACGCTCCACTGGGAGAGAAGACGAGAGGGATTTAAGTAGGGCTAAAGGACTAAACCAGATCAAAACCAGGACTAAACCAGGTCTAAACCAGGGATAAACCCATAATAAACCAGGTGTAAGCCTAAGCAAAGGTTTAACAGCAGTTAAACCAGGACTAAGTAGTTGGCTGAACTTCAGCTAGAAAAGTTACATTATGGACCTTTAAATTAGTGACTTACAGGTGAGTTTACTGTTTTCCCTCACTGTCCATGTGACTACAACAATATTTGTAGTACTTTCTTACCGTCCGATCTCCTTGTGGATGTCGTAGTAGTCGCTGAGGCGGCGCATTCTCCTCATAATGGTCTCCTCATCCTCCATCGGCTCGTCCTTCACTTTCACTGAGCACAGAGACATAACAGCTTTAACACAGAGACATGACAGCTGTAACTTAAGTAGTAGTAATGGTGGTATTAGTAGCAGTAGCAGTAGTAGTATCAGTGAAGTAGCAGTAGAAGTAGTCCACATACCCTGGAGCTCGGCCTTACAGGACACAGACCCTGCCTGGTTTCTTGTGTGCAAGTATACAGTAATAGTAGTGACAGAAGTAGTGGTAATAGTAGTACTTGTTGTTGTAGTAGTAGCAGTAGCAGTAGCAGTAGTACTTGTTGCAGTAGTAGTAGCTGTAGTAGTGGTACATACCCTGGTGCACGGTGAGCTCGGCCTTACAGGACACAGAGCCGGCCTGGTTTCTGGCGGTGCAGGTGTAGACTCCAGAGTCGTCGGGCCGAGCGTTGAGAATCACCAGAGAACACTCACTGTCGTCATATACAAAGGTGTAATGACTGCTCTCCGCCAGCAGGACGTCATTCTGAACAACACACAACACACGTACAGGCTCAGTCCAGACTACAGCATGGAAACCTGACTAAATATTAGACTTTAAATGTAAAATTAAAAACAGCTTAAGGCCACCACACACTTCAGAAATTTCAGAAACAATTTTTAAATGTGCAACAAAAGCGCACACCACAGACATTCACTTTGAGTTCAGTTTCACCTGGATCCGTGCGCTGTGTGGATGTAAACAAACACACATGAGGAGCTACTCCCACCTTTTTACTTTTAAAGAACGCCTCAAACTGGATTCACAGCAGCGTTTTGTGGACTGGATGTCAATATTTCTATGGATAATGTGGATGAGATGCTGCATTTTAAATTGACCACTTTACGACAGGTGAGAAATAAAGTCTTCTTATTTTCACTATATCTTGAGTTTGTATTTTGTGTCTCTTTGTCTGTTAGAGGAACGCAAACAATATCCTACATGTGTGTCAGCAGGCCTGTGAAAATAGTCTGATGTGTTTAACATCTTAATATCTTAACACTGGGGGGTTCAATCACCGGTCTGTCTGAGAAAATAGAAAAACAGACAGAACGGACAGAAAAAAAACTGCCCGAATCCGCACTCTAGTCCATAGGGGTGTCAAATTATTGCGTTAATTGCGATTAATTAATTACAGTCATATTTAACGTGTTATGTTTTTTAATTGCATTTTTAATCTCAAATTTTTCTGTTTCTGTATGTGAGTTGCCTTATTATAAAATCTGTTTTTATGTGTTGTTAGGACACAGTCGCACTGTGCAGTCCTGCTCCGCTCGCTCCCGCAAAGAATTGTAGCCTAATTTTTATTCCCGTTCTCGCCGCATCTGTGATAAACCTGCACAAGTCTCATCTGAAAACATCACGACACAGACACAGAACAGACTCACCTTCAGCATCAACATCCCTCTGTCACAGAGAGAACACTCATATTCCACTGAGTCATGTCCTTTAGTAGAAGCTGAACCACATCAGCGACACAAGAGCGTTTTGTTTTGTTTTTTTCTCTGCTTAATTTATGCAAATTAGCCATGTGGTTTTAAGTTTTGTTTCTGTGAGACTTGCACAAATCGCCATTAAACACATGATAATGTCAAACGGGCTGATGTGGCTCTAGAGTGTTTATGTTTATATGTTGTAAAGTTGAGTTTATTTATGCAGATTAGTAACAGTAATAATGATGATACTTATATAAAAACATTCATGATAGTATGAAAATAATGTAATAATGAATTCAAATGAAAATACCTCAAGTTGAAGCTTTTCTCAGCAATTTTTAGGTGAGATTAAAAAAGAGATTAATTAGATTAATTAATTACAGATCATAATTAATTAATCTCTCAATCTCTTTTTTAATCACTTGACAGCACTACTAGTCCATACACTACAAAGAAGTGGACTAAGACAGTAGTGTTCAGATGAATAATAATGAAGCTCATTGAGGTTAGCAGTTACAGCAGCTACCATATTTGGAAAATCTCTGCACAAAACCAAAGAGCCAGTCAGGAGCCAATCTACACGTTTTAGACCAAATGACGAGGTTCACAGCAGCAGTTAAAGAGACAGGGTCAACGTTTTTTCAATACAACTAAAGTCCATCTATAAATACAGTCCATGGGTTAACGTATGTCTACTCCATGTGTTGTGTCTGTACCTTGAACCAGAGGATGTCAGGGATGGGTTTTCCTTCACAGACCACAGCGAATCGCGGCGTCTCTCCTGAGCACACGTCCAGGTCCTCCATGATGGTCTCAAACGTGGGAGCAGCTGAGGACACAACGAGAACAACTCATATGGACACAGTGACGTCACGCTGGGGATGTTCATCATGTATGTCTATGGTGGAATGCTCATACGTAGGTTTTCATGGTGATACAATGCACATGTTGCCAAACACTGGCAAAGAAGTTTTAAGACTGTCTGAAAACCCAAGACAAAAGCATTCACGGTCCAGCTTAAGAGAAAGGTGAGAGTGACTAACTGAAAAACAGTTGGATAATGCAAACTAACTTGTGACTGTATTGTTATTTAAGATACTTGTTGTTTAACAGCATAAATCATCTCACATTTTGTGTCTACCTTGAGTAACAAATCTTCAGAAAGAGCAGTGCCTAATATATTATACATATTATTTTCATGTTATTGTGTCCTTGTATAATATAATGTAGTCTTGAATGTTCCACAGTATGACATCAAACTTATCTATCTCCATGGGGGCAAGCAGGTGACACCACCAGGACAAATTTCTCTGTGGATAGACAACCCTAAACCAGGACCAAAACATGATTAAACCAGAACTTAACTAGGACTTAACCAGGACTATATCGAGACTGAACCAGGACTAACCCGCAGCAAAACTAAAGCAGCATTAAACCAAGAGTAAACCAGGACTGAACAGGGTCTGATCCAGGACACTTCCGCAGTGGGCCTTTCCTCCACACACCTGCCATCTCCACGGTGAATTTGCAGCTGTCAGAGCCGTGTTTGTTTGTGGCGATAAACTCCATGTCTCCCACATCAGTACACTTGACTTTACACAGTTTGAGCTGGTGCTGGTCATCATCAGGCATCGACATCTCATATGAACCAGGACGAGGAGACAGGATTGAACCGTTACTACAGAAGGAGAGAGAGAAGGGATCATGTGGAGGTTCTGTATTACACAAAACTGACTGTTATGAGCTTTAAAACATGTTCTAATGTTATTACTTCATCAAAAACACACCTGGAGTCATGTTCTGTTTCATTCAAACTTTATTATTAGTCTGCAAAACTCCTAATAGTCTCCAAAGCTAAAAATGCTCTGTTCCACTTTGTGATGTCATGAAGTAGTAGTTTTTGAATTTAAAACTATCTTTTGTTCAGTAGAAATGGACAATTCCAGATCTGAAATGGTCTAACTGATTCTAGAGAAGGTGTGTGGAGTTTAGAAACACAGAGGAGCACTTCCTGTATTACCACATGACATCACAAGTAAGGGTGTGCAAAAATATCAAAATATCAATATATTGTGCAATCGTTAAATTTGATGATACACTATCGATATCGATACAGTATCGCTGCTGTATCAATACGTCACCAAGAGTCATTTTTAGGTATATTTTAATTAATTATTTTGTGTAAGAGCTACAAATGTGTTGACATTTTCACTGTTTTCATGAGTAAAATGGGTGTTTAATTGATTTTACACAAACTTAGTGGAGTTTGTAGACTTTTACTGTCACAGCCATGATTTAGGCTTTGTTTTTCTCTGAACCGTAAGTAATTCAAAATATATCGTATCAAATCATATTGGATTGAATGTGCACTGTATCGAAAAGTGTATCGTATCATGACTAAACCAAGACTCAACCAGGTCTAAACCAGGTCTAAACGAGGGCTAAACCAGGTCTAAACCAGGACCAAACCAGGTCTAAACGAGGGCTAAACCAGGTCTAAACCAGGTCTAACCCAGGTCTAAACCAGGACCAAACCAGTCTCAGTCCTGGTCTCAGTCCCAGTGTCAGTCCTGGTCTGGTCCCGTTCTCCATCCTGGTCTCAGTCCCAGTCTGGACCTGATCTGGTCCCGATCCCAGTCAGTCCCGGTCTGGTCCCGGTCTCAGACCTGGTCTCTGTGCAAAAGTCTGACATCACAGTTTAAGTTTAGATTTTTAGTAAGATTTTTTTATTTTTTATTTTTATTTTTTCCATTATTCATTCATAACACACAATCGAAAAAAATGAAAAAAAGAAGAAGAAAGAATCATCAGTTTTTTCATTTTAGTTTTGGAGACAAATAATTAAAAAAATTGTTGTTGTTTTTTTCATTTTCTTATTTTTGGTTTTATTTTGAAAAATGAATAATCAATTAAATAAACAAATAATAAGACAAAATAAGAGATTATAAGAGAGTTTGGAGGGGGTTAGGGTTAGGGTGGCGTGTTTATTGACGTGCTTCACAGTAACAGTATTTGTTGTATTTGTGTTTGTAGTGTGTACTGACCGTTTCCAGATGGCGGCGGCACTGACATGGTTCATAGTTTGGTTGTACTGTATATCTGTTGTGTAATGTGTGTGTGTGTGGGGGGGGGTGCGTGTGTGTGTGAGGGTTTAGAGCAGGCATGTCCAAACTATGGCCCGGGGGCCAAATGCGGCCCTCAGATAAATTTTTCTTGGCCCTCACACTTCCAGGTGAATTGGCCCATTTTACCTTGCATCAATAAAAAAAAAATAAAAAAAATTTACTTAAAGTTTTTTGAAAATCTGCCTTGATAAAGCCAATATTTAATATTTAGTGTGTGGTTTTAAGAATCTTAGCATGAATAAAGACTGATGGCTCATTCTAACGAATTAAACATGCACATATTTAAATTATTCACTGTACTGAGCATCAGTCTTTGGCCCTCGATTGACCCTCTGCTTTGTCTGTGTTTAGATATGTGGCCCTTGATGAAAAAAGTTTGGACACCCCTGGTTTAGAGGCTGCAGTACTGACCGTTTCCAGATGGCGGCGGCGTTGACGTGGTTAATGGTCACAGTGATGGTCACAGACTGATTCTCTGTCACATAAACCACGTCAGGTTTGTCCTGGATCACCGGAGCCTCAGACAGATATGGACCTAAATGACAGGAAACCATTATGTCATCATCTTTTCCATGTGATTCAAAGAGCCAATCAGGAGCGAGGACGGTACGCTGTCAATCAAACCTAGTGACCTGCTTTGTCTGTTATTACTCTTCATATCTTGATTTTGATAAAATAGTGAAATAAAAGCCCCAGGGCTTGCTGAAGGCCTTGCTGGTGATGGTCAGTATTGTAGTATTAGTAGTAGTAGTAGTATTTTTACCTCTGTCCAGCAGCTGCAGAGGTTCGGTGGAGGGGGAGGGCTTGCTGAAGGCCTTGCTGGTGATGGTTAACACTCTGAAGCTGTAGCGGACGCCTTTGGACAGAGACGAGACGCAGAAGGACGTGTCCTTGAGGCCGGACGCGATGATGGTCCACTGGATGGAGCCTAGCGCCTGCTGCTGGATCGCGTACATGAGGGACGACGGGTCTGAGGGGACGCAAAACAACAACAATCAAAGTAACATCTGAGCTTCAGTCTCAGGATTAAAACAAAAAATACACACTGATTACATTTACAGACTGAGCAGAATTTGATTTTATTTCATTAGATGAAGGGCTATATTTATTGTAACTGCAGTAATAGTAATAGTAGTAGTAGTAGTAGAAGTAGTAGTAGTAGCTCTGATCAGTAACCAGTAACCAGCAGTCAGTAGCTGGGGAGGGTTTGCTGAATGCCTTTCTGGTGGTGGTTAATATCGCAGTAGCAGTAGTAGTAGTGGTAGTAGTACTGGTAGTTGTAGTAGTAGTAGTAGTAGTGGAAGTAGTAGTAGTGGTAGTAGAAGTAGTGGTGGTAGTAGTGGTAGTAGTAGTATTTGTAGGAGTATTAGTGGTAATAGTAGTTGTTGTAGTAGTAGTGCCAGTAGTAGTAGTGGTAGTAGTGGTGGTAGTAGTAGTAGTAGTAGTAGTGGTAATAGTAGTTGTTGTAGTAGTAGTGTTAATACTAGTAGTGGTAGTAGTAGTGGTAGTAGTACTAGTAGTAATAGTAGTAGTGGTAGTAGTAGTAGTAGTAGTAGTTGTAGTAGTACTGGTAGTCGAAGTAGTAGTGTTAGTAGTACTAGTAGTAATAGTAGTACTGGTAGTAGTAGTAGTGCTAATAGTAGTAGTGGTAGTAGTAGTCTTGCAGTAGTCTTACCTCTGTCCAGTATCTGCAGTGACAGAGAAGACGCTGAACTTTGCAGTTTATTTATTTATTTATCTTTTTTCAGGAATTAGTCTGTTCACTTCTGCTCATGACGTCATTCTAAAGAAATGATTCTCTGTCCATAGTGCTGACAGAAACAAGCACATGACTGCTTCTCTACTGATGGAGGGGTCGAGTACTTGCAGTAGCAGTAATAGTAGTACTATTACGTCGAGTACTTGCAGTAGCAGTAATAGTCGTAGTATTAGCAGTAGTAGTAGTACTCACCAATGGAGGGGTCGAGTCTGCGTGGTTTCTTCCAGCTCAGAGTGATGGTTTTCCCGGTGATGGAGTCTACCACAGGACAGCCGTCTGGAGGGTCCGGCAGGATGTCTACAGGACACACTCATGTCAGTACTACTACTAATGTTTGCAGTAATAGTAATAGTAGGAATAGGATTTACAGTAGTATTTGTAGTAATGCCTGTTATGTAGAGGTGGGTGTTGTAGTAGCAGTATTCTTTGCAGTAGTAATAGTAGTAGCAGTAATGTTTGCAGATAGTAGAAACAGTAGTAGTAGTAGTACTAGTAGCAGTAGTGTTTGCAGCAGTAGTAGTACTGGCTGTGTTTGCAGTAGTAGTAGTCTTTGCAATAGTAGTAGTAGTAGTAGTAGTAGTAGTAGTAATAGTAGTAGTAGCAGCAGTTGTGTTTGCAATAGTAGTAGTAGTAGTGTTTGCAGTAGTAGTAGTAGTAGCAGTTGTGTTTACAGTAGCAGTAGTAATACTAGTAGTATTTGCAGTAGTATTTGTAGTAGGGTAGATTCAATACATATCTTGATACACAGGCCACGATATTGATTCGATAAGTTGTTAAGACAAGAAAAAATCTCATTTCTGCTAATGAGTGAAATATAAAAACACTATGATCCCACTGGTGTATGTCTGGAGTTTCTGCAGACAGTATGTAGCTCCTCCCCCACTGCCCCCTCCAGCAGAGACAGTATGTAGCTCCTCCCCCACTGCCCCCTCCAGCAGAGACAGTACGTAGCTCCTCCCACACTGTCCCCTCCAGCAGAGACAGTACGTAGCTCCTCCCACACTGTCCCCTCCAGCAGAGACAGTACGTAGCTCCTCCCACACTGTCCCCTCCAGCAGAGACAGTACGTAGCTCCTCCCACACTGCCTCCTACAGTCTGTGCTCTTACAGACACTCTGTGTCTCTCATCCTCTTTCTGGACTCAAACTGTAAATGTCTCAATGGACCGTTTTCTGGGTAAAATTTCTAAGACAGAGTGTGAGACAAACACTGTGTATATTTCAAGTCTCGTCGCGTGTGTGTGCACGAGCACATTTGATTAAAGCCGGTGTGATGCCAAAAGTGATTCTAAAGTATTTAAAAGTGAATCTCTTTGTCATTCCTGGGTCTATCAACATAAAATAAAAAGTGAGTGAAAGATCAAACTCTCCTCTGTTAGAATATTTCAGCTCTAAGTCTCTATGGAGCTGTTTTCTTAGTAGTTATGGAAGAAACTGTGAAAACCGTTTTACTTTGGGACCAAAATAAATGACAACACAGGGCACATGGAGGAACATGTGTGTATCGAAACATGTATCGAACAAAAACGTGTATCGAATTGTGAAACGTGAAGTATCGAACGATTCAATATTATATCAAATATTGTTGCATCTCTAATTTGTAGTAGTACTTGCAGTAGTAGTATTTGCAGCAGTCGTAGTATTTGCAGTAGTAGTAGTATTTGCAGTAGTAGTGGTATTTGCAGTAGTGGTGGTAGTATTTGCAGTATTAGTACTATTTGCAGTAGCAGTAGTAGTATTTACAGTAGCAGTAGTATTTGCAGTAGTAGTAGTATTTGCAGTAGTAGTAGTAGTATTTGCAGTAGTAGTAGTAGTATTTGCAGTAGTAGTAGTAGTATTTGCAGTAGTACCGGTGACATAGAGGTGAGCGTAGCATGTAGCCTTCCCCACTTTGTTGGCGATGACGCTCTTGTACACTCCTCCGTGAGCGTGAGTCACACTCCTGATCACCAGACTGTGCACGTCCCGATCTGAACACACACACACACACACACATAATGGACACACTCAAACATGGGACAGCAGCACAGGCCAGTAAACACAGAACTAAACCAGAACCAAACCAGAACTGAACCTGAACCCAACCAGAACCCAACCTGAACCAAACCAAATCAGAGCCAAACCAAACCAGAGCCAAACCAGGTCAAACGAAGATATAAAAGTGAGACTAAACCAGGACTTAAAAACTGCTGAAGCAAAACTAAACAAGGACTGAACCAGGTCTAAACCAGGATTAAACCAGGTCTAAACAAGGATTAAAACAATGCTGAAGCAGAACTAAACTAAGCCTAAACCAGGTCTAAACCATTTCTAAACCATTTCTAAACCAGAACTAAACCAGGACTGAACCTGAATCAAACCAGAACCAAACTAGGCCAAAAGTAGATATAAAAGTGAGACTAAACCAGGACTTAAACACTACTGAAGCAAAACTAAATAAGGACTAAACCAGGTCTAAACCAGGACTGGACTAAAACTAAATGATCCCTAAACCAAAACTAAACCAGGATTAAACCAGGTATAAACAAGGACTAAAACAATGTTGAAGCAGAACTAAACAAGGAGTAAACTATGACCAAACCAGGTATAAATCAGGGCTAAACCAGGTCAAAACTAAGTCTAAACCAGGACTAAACCAGAAATTAACTAAACCTTAGAAATTAACTAAATTAAATCAGAAATGAACTAATCCTAAACCAGGTCTAAACCAGGTCTAACTCAAGACTCAACTAAGACTAAACCAGAACTAAACCAGGATTAAACCAGAACTGAACCAGAACTGAACCAGATCTAAACCAGGTCTAAACCAGGTCTAAACCAGAACTGAACCAGATCTAAACCAGATCTAAACCAGATCTAAACCAGGTCTAAACCAGTACTGGTCCAGCTCTCCGTGGTGTGCGTCAGTACTCACACTGGGTCATCTTGCGGTCCTCGGTGCTGTCTATGCGCTGGCCGTTGTGGTACCAGGTGATGGTCGGGTACGGCAGACCGGACACTCTGCACTTGAGCACGGCCTCTCGTCCCTCCACCACGTCCAGGTCCAGGAGAGCTTTGGTGAAGTCGGGCATCGTGAACCGCTCCAGATCTGAGTCCGGAACCTCGGGCTCCTCTGGGATCGATGGCATCTTCTCCAGTTTAGCCCTGACATGAAGAGATACTGTAGATACAAGTACTACAACTACTACAACTACTACTACCACAGCTTCAACTGTTACTGCTGCTACTACTACTACTACTACTACTACTACTACTACTATGACTTATAAAGTATAACTAAATTCACAATGAGCAAGTAGTTTATAAAGAATGACGTAGAGTATTAATGAAGCAGTTACTGAGCCTGAATCCTTGTAAATAAACTATTTGTTCATTATGTATGAAGTCTACGTTTATGCTTTATTAAGTTTTTTTTTATAAAGTTCTTGTAAAGTGTCGCCAGAACTACTACCACCTGTACTACTGAGTGAAATGTAAAGCTCACATCTGGGAGGAGATGGCGGGCCGGGGCTCTTGGATGTACAGTTCTGCAGAACACTCTGCCTCTCCGTGGACGTTTCTAGCGGTGACGGTGTAGAATCCTTCGTCGTCGTTGGTTACGTGAGAGAGGATGAGCGAGTGTCTGCCTCCCTCCTGAAGGATCCTCACGTCCTCACTCTCCACCAGAGGCTGGTCTGAACAAAGAAGACACATTTAAATCTGAGAAATGTTTCTCAGAAACACAGTTCACACAGTTCCAGTCTGGCTCTGCGCTCCCTCACACAACATCACACTGCTGCATCATTTACATCATGACAATCAACAGTGGCGACATGCGGTAACATTCCCGGGACATGTGCATGTGTGAATGGAGCTCAGGTCTGGTGGGGTATCAACAGTTCTCCTGAAGATCACTTATATAGAGTGGTCCTAACATGGAACCTTGGGGCACCTCTCATCTTCAGATACTGACATAACCTTTGAACCACAGTAATGCATTAGAGCAGTGGTTCCCAGATGGTGGTGTGGGCACCACCAGGGGAACTGGGAAAGATCAGGGGCTGAAGAGGGGTTTGCATAAAATACATTTTCAATCTTGTCTTGAAAAAAAAAAAAAAAAAAAGCGCTAGTCTTAATTGTTTAAATGAGAAGCCCATGTTTTAATACATAATCTATAAATATACCATGAGGTTTTGTCAAACTCTTTTCTGAGGTCTGTCGGTCCTAAACTTTAAAATCTTCTCCTGAAGGATGTGCACCTCCTCACTCTCAGAAGCACCATTCACACATGCACCAGTCTCAGAACACTGGCCAAGAAACCTATTTTAAAGGCAAGTTTCTGTCTTTATTGCTTATAAAACTTCCCTGCAAATTCCTGGTAATTTACCATGGAAATGATTAGATCAGAAATTCTGGAAACACTAAACCTTAAAAATTCTAAATCATAAAAGTCCTAAACCTTAAAGGTCCTAGAGCTTCCTGAACATTCGTACCGAAGTGACTCCAGATGATTTTGGGGGCGGGTGTTCCGCTCACTTTGCAGTCAAAGCGAGCATTTCGTCCCTCGATCACCTCCAGCACGTCCAGCTTCCTGGTGAACAGAGGCTCCACAGATGGCAGCACTGAGAGCCGGCCACAGGAAGTCACCTCCTCTGAGGGACAGGAGAAGAAGAGCATCTGTGAGACTGTCTGGGTTCAGACCTTGTTTAAACCTAGTTCAGTCCTGTTTTAGTCCAAGTTTTGTCCTGGTTCTGTTCTGGTCTAGTACCTTTAGCAGAGCTGATCTTGCACATGTAGACCCCGGAGTCGTCCTCGTGCACAGAGTTGAGTAGGAGGCGGCACTTCTTTCCGTTGAAGTGCATCTTACAGTTGAGGAGAGCTGGTTGGATGAGTTTTCCATCAGAGAGCCAGTCCACGTCCGTGTCTTTGGGTCCCATCACATGACACTCAAACAGAACTGTGTCTCCAGCTTTAGCCGAAATGTCTCTGACCGGGCGCAGGACGGCCAGAGAGGGCTCCACGGGCGGGGCTAAGGAGGGGTCGGGACAGAAGGAACAGAAGGATGTTTAATGGAATTGTAATTGGTAATTTGTAATGTAATTCTTTCCTGTGTCAGTTTCAATGCTCAAATCCAGTGTGTTTAAACCCAAAAGTCCTCTCTCTGATCTGAACGGTCTCTCCCTAAACCCCAGCACCTGCAGCATCATGAGTCAGTGCTAGTGCAGCCTCTGCAGCTCAAGGAGAGGTCTGGAGGTTCTAGAGCTTCACATGAGGCCTGGTCTGTCCATAGACTGAGAATAAGACAAATGCAGGATGTGTCTCTATCTGCAGCTTAAGACTTCAGTGACACAGGGTTGTAGTACTTAAAAAAAAAAAAAACTGTTACTCTACTCCAGGGGTGTCAAACTCATTTTGGTCCGGGGGCCGTATCCAACCTACTTTGATCCCAAAGGGGCTGGATCAGAAAACTCATGTCATATAAACCCCAAAAATAACAATAAATTCAAATATTTGTGCAGAGAAACGCAACTCTATTACAGAAATATTTTTTAACTGATGAACTCTTTCTTTTACAAAATATTATAATATTATGAGAAAAAATGCTATTTCAACACAATGTTTTAACATGAACTTGTATGCAAATAGGAATAAGTCAATTTTTCTTGGAAAATCCTGCACTTGGCGTCCACTTTTCTATTTTTGACATTTTGCTGATGAGGTTGTCATGGTGTCAAAATGATCGTCCTTTAAGAGCGTTTGGAAAGAGACAAGTCTTCATTTGTGCTGCTCTGGTGGGAGGGGCCACGTACAGAGGCACTGGAGACACTGCTCTGCTAAGCGGAACAGAAAATTACCAATATTTTAATAGAAAATATGATTAAAATATTTCAGTAGAAAATCAGCCGATTGCCAGATTAAAGGTCTTGGAGGGCCGGATCCGGCCCCTGGGCCGTATGTTTGACACCTGTGCTCTACTCTCTACTCTTTGAGGGCATTTTGTGGGTGGTTCTGGTTTTCATCTCTGACACCTGTGGCTATAATGCTCAAACATCACTCAGGCATGAAAACCTGTCAGAGGTGAAAAAGGTGAGAAGGGTGCACGTGGGGGGACCAAAACTTGTCCACAGGGTCCTGAGACATGAACAAGACTTTTAAAGGTTGACCACGGCCCATCAAGACCAAATCGAGACCATCTTTGACATTTTCAACATTAATTTCTATTTCACAGTTGTTTTGGCACATTTATATCAATGTTTGTATACATTTATCTCCATTTGATCTGATTCATGTTCATTTAGGCCTGACATAAACCAAGCAAACTGTACTGCACTGAAATATTCTGTGCCCCTTTTTTGGACCCTCACCCAGTTTGAGAACTTCTTCTTTAAGAGAACTTCCACTGGCACTTTACAGAAAACTGCTTCAAAGTGAAGAAAGTGGGTAGGATTTTGAAACCTGTTTTTTAAAATTCCTAACTTTAGTTTTATTCTCTTACTGGTTTTACAGAGGGATTTACAGCCTCTGCACATTTACCAAACGCATCGTGACAAACAGAATTATTTGGCATTTTATTAGGTAAACTCCAGCCCACATATCTCTGTAGGCCTGCTCAGTGCAGACACTGTAGCATTAATTTAGATGTGTTTTTGCTTTGCATTTTGTCTTGTCCTTCAAATCAGTGTGAACTAAAGATCAAGTCGATGTGCGCTATAGATGGACAGGTAGCATGTTTTAAAAAGTTTAACCTGCTCTGTTTTACACGGTGGTGCACGAGTAGATACGATGGGGGAGTGAGTGTTTGTGATGTGCCGCAGCAGTGTCCGCAGGCTCCAGATGTGCGCACAGGCTGCACAGAGGGTTACACCCTTATCATCAGAAGGCCCCCTAGTCAGAAAATCATTCCCTCTTCTATTGGTTTGTCAGCAACATTTCTCTTAAACAATTGAATGTATATTTGATGAAAGCAACAGGGAATAATCCCTGGATATCAGGGAAGAATTAGCAAACTTTTAGATGTTTACCAATTAAAAATGGCTGCAACATCAACATTTTTAGAGATATTGACAGGAAAACGCATAATCATGCATAACAGCATTAGCTAAGGCCAGCATGACTTCATTTGTTGACAGCCATTTCCACCCAAATCATTATTTTTGCTGTATTTTAAGGGTTTAATATATTTATTTAGGGTGACCATATTTCCGTTTGTGAAAACCCGGACACCTTGGGGGGGGGGGTTTGCTATTTTTTACAGTGTATGAACGCGTATTGTGTATTACAGGCGGGTAGTAATTACACACGGGTGGGTCAGGACTAAACCAGGTCTAAACCAGGACTAATCTTGTATTTAAGAGAGAAAACGCCGAGCAGTTTGTCCGCAAAGCGCGATAGGGCAGGCGTTTAACTCCGTGAGGTACGGAGCAGAGCCAGTCCTTTCTCCTGTGGTCACCTTCAAGCCCGCCCTGACTGTGAGTCCTGTTTCAGTTCTGGTTTAGTCCTGGTTTAGTCCTAGTTCAGTCGTGGATTAGTCCTCCTCTTCAGTCCTGGAATCAGTCCTGGGTTAGTCCTGATTTGGTCTTGGTTCAGTCCGTGGCGTAGGCAGTGCAAAAATTTGATATAATCTCTGGTTAACGGGCAGGTGTGGTCCTGTACTGGCAGGTGCGGTGTTGTACTGGGGGTCTCCAAAAATGGACCCGTGCAGGACTGCGCTGTAGGCTCCATTACGGAATAAATGAATCTTCAATTTGTTACATAAAGAAAGAGGAAAATAACAAAAGGACGACAGCAGTAATAAGCTTTAAGAAGGAAGTAAAAAGGGTTGCACCTGTCGATCCTGTCTGAGAAAAGTGTATAAAGTTTGTGCTGAGGTTTTACAGACTTAACACAGATAGAATAATTGTAAAATATAAAGTTGATACTTCACGGATTTCACCTATCACGGGTTATTTTTAGAATGGAACCCCCGCGATAAACGAGGGACACTGCACTCTCACCTCACAACCTGTGCACATGGACTCACACTTGTCCCGACCGGGACGGAAGATGGAGAATTTCTTGTACAAGTCATTGTTAATGCGCATTTGTGCTTCGGTATGTTGCAGACTGATCGACTGTTTGTGTCTCGCTCCTTCTGGGTCACAGAGCTATGAGAGACGCTCAGTTTAATGAGCGGTACTGAAAACCCGGACATTTGCATCACTTTATAAAAAAAACCCCGGCACGCGTCTCATTTAGAGAGTACAGAAACGATGCAAATTCACAGGGTCAAACACAAGTTTAAACGAGGTACAAACAAAATACGTGTGAAAAAAACGCGCTGCAAGAAACAAAGACAAATGCATCATCATCAAATGCGCTGCAAATAGAGAAACGATGCAAAGCGCGAAACGATGAAAACCCAAGAAAACACCTGCAAAAGAAAAACGCTGCATAAAGAGTCGCCACAACGGAAGTGCTCCAAACCTGCAGGGGCGCTCAGTGTAACAGCTCAATGGAGAGACACACCGGCTGGACAGAGAGAAAGATCTGCCTTTGAGAGACAGAAAACAGCTGACTGCGATAAACTACAGCGGGACTTATGATTTACGGTAATGTGGCTTTTATTTGATTATATTCATCTACTGTGTTACGGTCATAACCCACAAAAACTGTCAAATAAGTTTGTTTTAAACTGTGTTAACTGTGTGAACCTCGGAGCTTTGAGCTAAAAGTTTAGCTACTGATTTGGAGCTAACGCGATGAAAAGTCCGCTCAAACTTTCATATTTGGACAGAAAGCGTCGTTGCCCTGCAAATAAGTGCCATTTCTGGGTCTTGCCTGGAACGATGGACCAGGCTGAGAGAGACTTTAGTGCAGCGGTTTTCAATAGGTGAGGCTCGCCTCCCTGGGAAGCGCCAAAGAGCCACTGGGAAGGCGTGACACACGCGGACTAAGGCTCGGACTAGACAAGGACTAAACCAGAACTGAATCAGGACTGAGTGTGGGTGACTGTGGGCAAAAGGACTGGCGCAGAGCTCCACGCCCCACGGCGCTAAAGCAGCTGTCGTCTGATCGTGCTTTGCGGACACCTCCATGGGCTTGCGGTTTCTCTCTCTCTCTCAAGTCCAAGATTAGACCTGGTCTAGTCCGGGCCTTCACAGTCAATAATTAATGAAATATTTTTGGCAATAATAATATCAGAGGTAGTTGACGTATTCTGAAGGATCCTTGATTGGTGACTGTAAGGATTTTTTTTCTTTTTGACTATTAACTTAAACACAATACATCCAAGCAAGTACAGTAGTAAACTACTACTAACAGAGAAAACGGTAAAGAGAAAACTATTTGAAATATTTCATATTAATTTTCTTTTCTCATTTGCAGACTCCTGTATGAAGACACAACTTACTGCTGGGGCCACAGAACTGTTGGCTGATGAGACACTCATGATTCATGAAATGGGTCAAATGCAGATGACAAAGTAAAGCCCACACTGCACTGGAGGTGCTGAACCAGACTCCTGCCACAGATTAGGTATGGTGCATGTTGCATTGAAAACTCAGTATTAATAAGGCTGCAAATGAATCATGCTCATGTTGAAATCATGATTCAAAGAGTAAAAATACGCATTTCTCAAATGTGTGGGATTCTTCTATTAACTTAGCTGTTTCAATGTTATATATTTCCTGTAATCATTTTGTAGATTTCCTAATGTTGTGTCATTACTGGTTTTCACTCTGCAGGACCTGACTTTGAACCTATCAGACAAAGGCCCATTCTGCTCTTCCTCCTCCAGAAGACGAGAGATACATTAGACTGAGTGGGCCCAAGTACATTGGTTCATGCCTTCACTGTCCATGTCCACACTCACTGAGGAGGAGGTCGTCCAGACTGCAGCAGATCTGTAGGGCCTCTGGTTGCATCAGGCCTTCCTCCTGCTGTCTCTAATGTGTGTTAATAATGATGTGTCCTTAAAGTTTAGGTTTAACTTCTAATTTCTTGCACAAGTAAAACAGTAAAATGGTGGTTCCTTTTCATCTTAGCTGAGGAGCACCTAAACAACTTCATCACTGAGGCAGTGTACCATGATAAATGTGGCCTTATATGATATTACAAGTGTGTGAGACAAAACTGAAAACATATCATTTACTCATAAGTTTTTCTGGATGTTTTTCGTCTATACTGACATTTGTTTCATGGTGAAATGTGCATTTTATTTAGTGTCTCTTTTGGTAGTAACTGATTACATGCACTATAAGAATTTACTATTGTACTGCAGTTATGCAGATAATTTGTCCATTTTGAATTATTCACCTGGTTCAGTAAAAAGGTAACAATTTGAGAGTACACTGACATACAGTTGTTTGTACAAACCTATTAATGCAGTGTGTGCGTAATGGGTTTGAATGTTTTCGACTATTCACATTATGACAAACTATTTCCAGAAGTTCCTATGATTGTTTAATAAATCATCTTTTCTCAAAGGAGAGATGTCTTTTTTAATAAACCGACGTAAATGCATGCCCGGTATAAATGTAATCCCTTATCAATAGAAACAGACTTCATAATGCATATCCCATCACAGTTTTTGAAACTTTAAGGTCATTTAGTCTATTTTAGATGTATTCCAGAAATAAAGCCATTTTGTTTATGCAAAAGTTAAACATAAGTTTTCGCTTTTAACCATAAGATTTGGATGAGAATTATTAGAATAACTTGATCTCCTACAGTTTGAGTACCCATGCGTAATGTTTTTTACCGATTCGTGTACGTAATTTGCGTGGTGCGTGTTGTTAGCATTTAGCGTTAGTCATCTAATAAAATAACTACACCTGTCTCATTTCAGCACGGCCTTTGGGGTCCGCGGACACTGCTACTGAGCGCGCCCCCTGCAGGTTTGGAGCACTTCCGTGTGGCGACTCTTTATGCAGCGTTTTTCTTTTGCAGGTGTTTTCTTGGTTTTCATCGTTTTGCATCGTTTCTCTATTTGCAGCGCATTTGATGACGATGCATTTGTCTTTGTTTCTTGCAGCGCTTTTTTTCATCTGTACCACGTATTTGTTGTACCTCGTTTAAACTTGTGTTTGACCCTGTGAATTTGCATCGTTTCTGTACTTGAAATTGTTTTCTCTAAATGAGACGCATTAGCTGTTGCAGTGCGTTTGCCCCCGTCGGCCACCGTAAAACCCGGACGCCCGACATGATGCAAAATACGGACATGTCCGGGGAAAAACAGACGTTTGGTCACCCTAATTTATTACTTTTAATATTTACTTTTTAAAATATTTAAAACTTGAAATACAATTTCCTTTGTAACAATTTGTAACACTACCTGAACATGGATTTTCTGACTAGAGGCTCTTCTGATGATAAGGCTGACCCCGCACACCAGTACAAGTTTATTGCCAAAAGCAGCGACCATAATGAAATATGATCATAATGAAATATGCCCATGGCAAGACTGAGCCCAAGTACACTCAAGTCTGAGACAAGACCAAGACTTTTCTCATCGAATCTACACGATTCACATAGGTCACCTATTTTGGCTTCAAAACTGCAAATTTCGAGAGATTCAAGAGATCATGCCTGATGACACCACAGAAACACTAGCCTCACTGTGCCCCATTACATGTAAACCCAACACTCTGAACACACAGGCAACATACAGCACAATACATACTGTACCTTAGTGGGTTTAGCCTGTTTAGTGTGTTTAGCCTGTTTAGCGTGTTTAGTGTGTTTAGCGTGTTTAGCCTGTTTAGTGTGTTTAGCCTGTTTAGTGTGTTTAGCCTGTTTAGTGTGTTTAGCCTGTTTAGCGTGTTTAGTGTGTTTAGCCTGTTTAGTGTGTTTAGCGTGTTTAGCCTGTTTAGTGTGTTTAGCCTGTTTAGTGTGTTTAGCCTGTTTAGTGTGTTTAGCCTGTTTAGCCTGTTTAGCCTGTTTAGCGTGTTTAGCGTGTTTAGCGTGTTTAGCCTGTTTAGTGTGTTTAGCCTGTTTAGTGTGTTTAGCGTGTTTAGCCTGTTTAGCGTGTTTAGCCTGTTTAGCGTGTTTAGCCTGTTTAGCGTGTTTAGCCTGTTTAGTGTGTTTAGCCTGTTTAGCGTGTTTAGCCTGTTTAGCGTGTTTAGCCTGTTTAGCGTGTTTAGCCTGTTTAGCGTGTTTAGCGTGTTTAGTGTGTTTAGCCTGTTTAGTGTGTTTAGCGTGTTTAGTGTGTTTAGCGTGTTTAGCCTGTTTAGCGTGTTTAGCCTGTTTAGTGTGTTTAGCGTGTTTAGTGTGTTTAGCCTGTTTAGTGTGTTTAGCCTGTTTAGTGTGTTTAGCGTGTTTAGCCTGTTTAGTGTGTTTAGCGTGTTTAGTGTGTTTAGCGTGTTTAGCCTGTTTAGTGTGTTTAGCTGTTTAGTGTGTTTAGCCTGTTTAGTGTTTAGCGTTTAGTGTGTTTAGCCTGTTTAGTGTGTTTAGCCTGTGTTTAGCCTGTTTAGTGTGTTTAGCGTGTTTAGTGTGTTTAGCCTGTTTAGTGTTTAGCGTGTTTAGCCTGTTTAGCGTGTTTAGCCTGTTTAGCGTGTTTAGCCTGTTTAGTGTGTTTAGCGTGTTTAGTGTGTTTAGCCTGTTTAGTGTGTTTAGCCTGTTTAGTGTGTTTAGCCTGTTTAGTGTGTTTAGCGTGTTTAGTGTGTTTAGCGTGTTTAGCCTGTTTAGTGTGTTTAGCGTGTTTAGCCTGTTTAGTGTGTTTAGCCTGTTTAGTGTGTTTAGCGTGTTTAGTGTGTTTAGCCTGTTTAGCGTGTTTAGCCTGTTTAGCGTGTTTAGCGTGTTTAGTGTTTAGCGTGTTTAGTGTTTTAGCCTGTTTAGTGTTTAGCCTGTTTAGTGTGTTTAGCCTGTTTAGTGTGTTTAGCCCTGTTTAGTGTGTTTTAGCCTGTTTAGTGTGTTTAGCCTGTTTAGTGTGTTTAGCGTGTTTAGCCTGTTTTAGTGTGTGTTTAGCGTGTTTAGTGTGTTTAGCCTGTTTAGTGTGTTTAGCGTGTTTAGTGTGTTTAGCCTGTTTAGCGTGTTTAGCCTGTTTAGCGTGTTTAGCCTGTTTAGCGTGTTTAGCCTGTTTAGCGTGTTTAGCCTGTTTAGCCTGTTTAGCGTGTTTAGTGTGTTTAGCCTGTTTAGTGTGTTTAGCCTGTTTAGTGTTTAGCGTGTTTAGCGTGTTTAGCCTGTTTAGCGTGTTTAGCCTGTTTAGCGTGTTTAGCGTGTTTAGCGTGTTTAGCCTGTTTAGTGTGTTTAGCGTGTTTAGTGTGTTTAGCCTGTTTAGCGTGTTTAGCCTGTTTAGTGTGTTTAGCCTGTTTAGTGTGTTTAGCCTGTTTAGTGTGTTTAGCCTGTTTAGTGTGTTTAGCGTGTTTAGCCTGTTTAGCGTGTTTTAGCTGTTTAGTGTGTTTAGCGTGTTTAGTGTTTAGCGTGTTTTAGCCTGTTTAGTGTGTTTTAGCCTGTTTAGTGTGTTTTAGCCTGTTTAGCCTGTTTAGTGTGTTTAGCCTGTTTAGCCCTGTTTAGCCTGTTTAGTGTTTAGCTGTTTAGCCTGTTTAGCCTGTTTAGCGTGTTTAGCCTGTTTAGCGTGTTTAGTGTTTAGCCTGTTTAGTGTGTTTAGCGTGTTTAGTGTGTTTAGCCTGTTTAGTGTGTTTAGCCTGTTTAGCCTGTTTAGCCTGTTTAGTGTGTTTAGCGTGTTTCTCACCTGTGACTCTGAGCATGGCGTCACACTGCTTGGTGCCGTACTCATTGATGATTTTACACGTGTAAACTCCAGAGTCGGGTTTCTGAGCAGACTTGATGATCATCTCAAACGTGTCTTCTTCTCTCTCTCTGACCACATGACGAGGGCCTGACTTCACCGTCACTCTGTCCCTGAGCCTGGAGGGAGGAGGTACAAGAACCTTTAAACAAACACTCAGCCTGGAGCGCAAAAGGACAAGAACCTTCAACAACAGATGGGTTCAGTTGATGGAGTTCACATTCATAATCTCAGGTGGAGAGCAGAGATCTAAGTAACTCTATGGGAGATTCACTGTTTTTTGAAAGAAATCTCCAAAGTAAAAGTCCTTAAAGTCCTTTCAGCTGAAACACTCATGTCTTTGGGGTTGAATAATGGCTCCACTTTCTGAAGTGACTGTGAATCATTTGACTTTTGTATCTAATCAAAATGTGTCTTGTCTCAGTACAGATGTGCTGTATAAGCAGCTCTTCAGGTCAAAATAATTCCACTGTGTTCTCTCTGCATCTCATAAAAATATTTTATTGTATGAGAATCATGAAGTCCATGGAGAGAGTTACCATGACAGCTCAGATCCCTGAGCAGTGTAAAACTCTTAAGCCCTGATCAGACCAAACGCAAATGGCACAAATAAATCACGTCAAACACCTTTAGTTTGCTGCTTGACAAAAAGTCAAGTCAAGAAGGATCAACTGCAGCTGCACAGTGTCCTCTGCATCTGCTGTTTTCATTTGGAAAAATTGTGGACTTGGAACAGGCTGACCAGACTGGGACTGATACCGGGAACAGATCGGGACTGAGACAGGGACTGAGACCAGGACCAGAGCGGGACTGAGACTGGGACCAGAATAAATGAGAGGGGGACAGAGTGTGGTGTAGGTCCTGCTCTGTGGAGTTTATTCTGGTCTCTGTACTGGCTCACGCTGGTATCGTAAAACATCGGCTCGTTTCCCCTGGGAACAGTGAGGTCTCCTCCATGTTGAATGAAAGTTCACATCTGTCTCAGCATTATACGCCACTATCAGAACACGGCCTCTGATTGGTTGATGTGACATGAATATTTGCAGAAAGTTCAAAATTGTCAACTTTGGCAAATTTCGCAAGCTTCCTCCATTTTGAAAATTTGCGTGTCACAATTCGCGTCATTCCTGTCGCAGAACTTCAGGCGGGTCAGCGCCTTTACATAGGGGTAACGATGGAGTCTACCTGGACGACTGAGGGATTCTTCTCACACAGGGGTAACATGTAAATCATTCGCCTTGTTCACGCCATTCGTGTTTGGTTTGAACAGGGCTTTATAAACTCATCATGGTGAGTAACGAGCATGCTCAGAATGTAGAAGAAAGAATTCTGGACCACTGTGTATCAGATTCTCACCCTCTGTTTGGGGAAGTCCAGCAAATAAAATGTAAATAATAAATAAACAAATGAATGGATGGGTTCGGAGCGGAGGACTTTCCCAGTTTCTATGGTGACTGGAGTCTCCAGTCGTCATAGAAACAGAGGAGAGTCTCTACACAGGGCTCTCCTCTGCAGTATCTCACAAACACAACACTAGAGTGGTGTCCCAAAGTACAGTTCAAATCGACCCAATACTGCCTGCATGGCTTTAAGGGAAGATCAGCACTGTTGCCGTGGCAATTAAAGAATAACAATGATTTAATGTTGACATAACAATTACACTGGACAAACCATATGCATAGTTTTAAGAGTTACAGCTACAAGTGCTCTTTCCCAACAGCTGTCATTAAGAGGATTTTAGAACATCTAAAACAAACTAAAGGTGCAGTTAACAATTCAAAATGAAATGTTTGCCAAAAGTTGAAACCCTTGCATCTCCATGGATATGTTATTGCTTTGCTTGTAATGTTCCACAGTATAGCATTAAAGAAGAGGTATTGCACATCTATAGAGTAAAAACTAACACATGAAATACTATATATTCACGCAAAACAACATGTAACGTCATATGTTTGTGATGCTCTGAGTCCCCCCTCCCTTTGCTCTCCGTGCTAAGTCACTACTTCTTCAGAACGCTATCACAACACAGTCAGCGTGCATCCCACTAATGAAACTACTGCACATCACACCAGGTTTGACAAGTTGCATACCATATATTTCAGACTATAAGTGGCACTTTTCTTCATGGTTTGGCTTATACTCTGTTGCGACTTATATATTAAAGTTTTCACATTGACAGCAGCAAGAGGCTTGTGTGTGAGTATGTGTTGCTCCTGTTCCTCCTGTACCACTGTCACTTCACTCTACTGCACATGTCTCCTGCAGAAAGAGCCTCTGTTCTGTCTGTATCATGTCAGTCGATCACACCATTACTTCTGCACCACTGAACAATTTAATATTTAAACAAACTTATAAAGACAAAGACTGAGAAGACTGAACACAAATGCCCCAAAAAACTAAATCAATCTTGCAGATTTTGCAGATTACAAACTGCAAGTCGTGAAACCTGCAGCTGAAAACGATGATCGAGCAGCAGAAAGAAAGTTTGGAGTGAGAGAGAAACTTGTGACACCAGGAGGATGCACCATGAAACTTTCCTGAAGTCACTGGATGGATGGACAACGTCTGGACTTCAGTGACACTGAAACCATCCTGTCGAGATTCACAAAGACACGAATAATTCTAACTGGAGTTCTACCTCTGGAGGTCGAGTTGCTCAGAAGTGACACCAAGGATGAAGAATTGAATGGATTTAGTGATTTGGAGTGAGATGGAGAGTTTGGTTAAACTTGTTCTGTTCTGTTGTTTATGTTATATTTATCTGAAGAACTGTTCATATGTGACGTTAACAGTCTGTTGTTCTCTTCTATTCTTATTACTACAACTTGACTTTACACAGGAAATGTCAGTTGCTGGTCTCTGATTTTATAAAATACATTTCCCCCAAAAAGCACAACTAATATATGTTTGTTTCTCATCTCTCCACAGATCTAACTTGTAACTTGGGATGCTGGTGTCATCTGTTTGTCTCCATGTATACACAGATAAGTTTAATGCCATACTGTGGAGCATTCAAGGCAAAATAATGACATGATCTGGGCCTTTTAAAGCAGCACTGTGTAACTTTTCTCACCAGTAGAGCATGGGTTTGGGCTGTCCGCTGATTCGCACAGACATGGACACCTCCTGCCCCTCCACCACCGTCTGATCGCTTATCGTCGCCTAGGAAACCAACAAAAAATAACTTAAAAACTTAAAAATAAAAATAAAAATGAATCACAATGCAAAGTACAAATCTGTGGCCTCTTCTTGGTGTCCTTTAAGTTATTTCTGTGTCATTGTTAAAGCCTGGACTAAACCAGAACTAAACCAGGTCTAAACGCTTACTGAACTAGGACTAAACCAGGACAAAACCAAGACCTGAACCAGGACTATAAAAAGTCTCACCTTGGAACTAACCTATGGACTCAATGAGGACTAACCCAACTATGACCCAAGTTCTAACCCAGGTCTAAACCCGGTCTAAACTAGAAATAAATGAGATCTAAACCAGGACTAAACCCGGTCTAAACTAGGATTAAATGAGATCTAAACCAAGACTAAACCTGGTCTAAACTAGAATTAAATGAGATGTAAACCAGGACTAAACCCGGTCTAAACTAGGATTAAATGAGGTCTAAACCAGGACTAAATGAGGTCTAAACCAGGTCTAAATCCGGTCTAAACTAGGACTAAATGAGGTCTAAAAACCAGGTCTAAACTAGGACTAAACCTGGACTAACCCAGGTCTAAACTAGGAGTAAAGGAGGTCTAAGCCAGGACTAAACCGAGACTAAACCAGGGCAAAAGCAGATCTAAGTCAGGACTGAACCAGGACTAAACCAGGACTGAACCAGGACTAAACCAGGACTAAACCAGGACTAAACCAGGTCTCACCAGAAAAGCAGGGGGCTGTCTGAAGCGTGGGTCCAATCTCACGGGCTCTGGTCCTGGCTCTGGGTTCTCTTCGAGGGGGCTCAGGTACTCTTCGTCTGAGGTGATCGGGCTGCTCATGTCCCGAGGGAGGCCCAGGTTTGAGCGAGGAGCCGGAACATTCTCTGCAAATGAAGCAATAATGTGTCAGATGCCCTCCCTGTGTCTCCATAGTCTCTCTCAGATGTGCATGCTCAAGGACAGGTTTAAAATAAGACAATACCTTTATTTGAGTACTACTTTGAAGTACTATTTCAACCAACAACTATGTTAAAAGCCCAAACATGTAGCCTAGATTCAGCGTAACATGTGTGTTTAAGTTTTGCACAGTAAAAGCAGGACAGTGTGCACAAACAGGGGTCTTTAAACACTGAGATAATGACAGGACTAAACTGTGTCCAAACAATAGCCTCTGATTGTTCCTGTGAAGATGCTCCCGCCTCCCACTCTGTTGCTATGGAAACTATAACGTTTATATTTAAAGCACAAGAATAAAACGGGCCACAGACGACAATACAAGAATATACCAGAGAGAAGAGGGCCATTTTTATAACCCAGTGTGTTTAAACCTAAAAGTCTTCTCTCTCTGATCTGAACGGTCTCTACCTAAACCCCAGCACCTGCAGCATCATGAGGCAGTGCTAGTGCAGCCTCTGCAGCTCAGGAAGGGAATTTTGGAAGTTCTGAGCTTCACATGAGCCTGAACATAAACTGAGAGTAAAAAATGTTGTCAACCTGCAGGTTAACCCTCTCCAGGCAGGCACTGCAGATTTGCAACAACTAAATGCTAATTACCTACTTACTCCAAATCCATATTTTATGAGCCTTTTTTACTCAGGAGCCTTTTTTCCCATCCATGCTGATAAATGTGGACGATGCAGACTGTGTAAGAATGACTACACACAAACGGCCAAATTGTTTCTTGGAGTACTACATGAAAAAGTGTTGTTCTGCGACTGTGAAGCTGTTACACTGAGCTTTATGTTTTCATTGTTATGAACAGTGGTTTACACATAAAGTTATGTTCATATCATTTTCAGTCTTCAGTGTTAATTTACCACAAATCCAAATCTGCAACATCCCAGAACACACTGGATGTGAAGGTCTCTCTCAAAAAAAAGTCAGGATTGTATATTACTACCCCATATGACCATTTTCCCCAAATATCAGATTGTTTCCTGTTACTAAAATTTAGTTTGAGCCTGAGAGGGTTAAGGCTCTGGCGACTCAGACAGGTTACACACACTTCCTTTAAAAGTAAGGTACAATCTTTGTGAGTCTAAATAGAGCTAAAAACAGGACTCAGGACTCACCTTTGACAGTGAGAGTAGCCGAGCTGGAGACAGTCCCGACCTGGTTGCTCGCCGTTACACAGTAGACTCCGGCGTTGGCCGTTCTCACAGATCTGATCCATAAACTGTGCCTCTCTCCTTCCACCTTCACTGTGTAGTTCAGACCGAGACCAGAGACCGGACTGGAGTCTTTGGACCACGACACTGGAGCAGCAGAAACCACATCTTTAAATGTTATGAATGACAAGCCATTTCTAACTATCCAGGTCACAGAGCAAGGACAGGACCACCTCAGCTCGACGATCTGACCTACTGTGAATGTTTAAGTGGAGCAGATTAGGTCTCCAAACCACAAGAATCGTTCAGTTTGTGGTACAAGTACCAAATTTCTCATAGATTTAGCTCACATCATGCTCTTTTAGAAAAACCCATTAGCCACCTGAAATATTCCAACATGGAGGTACTTTTTCAAGATGGCCAACCAAACAACTGATTTCACATCAGTATGAGCTAAAAGACAATAAGTCATCATGTTCTTAATCAAAATGAATGGAATAAATCACACATTTGCAAATATATGCATATAGAGTAATGCAATGTCAGGTATTCAACTCATTTTACACCAAAATAGATTTAATTTCACACAAAATTCATAAAATTTTCTCACAATTTGAAACCAGAAGTATCCTAATAACCATCTGGGAAGTAGAAATAAAAACACAAGCAAAATTCAAATAAAATGCAACATGTTGACGTAGGTTAATTTCAGAAATAGAGCCATTAAAATAGAACCATTCATAGTGCTGTTTGTGCTGAAGAACTATCGAAAAAAAGTTTGCCATCATTAAGATTTTTGGCACATTCATTCATCATTTTACTGCATTGTTGATGTTTGTCTTAGTTCAGAAGCTGCTTCTGTGTTATCACATAAAAAAACTTCTGCACAGTTCTTTTAATTTCTGAATGGCCTTCATCTGAGTTCACTGGATCACAAGCTGCTCTTTTGTTTGCCTGTTCAGGTTTACTGTTACTGAACAATCATCTGCAGCTTTGGTGATTTAATTTTTGTATTAGCGTTTCTTCAATGCCACGACCATCTTGAAAAATGGCTGCCATCTTGGATATTTTTGGTGTCTAACGGGCTTAAGGTTAAGGGTTAAGGAAGTGTGACATCACCCACAGCATTTGGCTCCTGTGAAGCAAGCTCCTTATTAGGAAAAGGTTTTTATTAACGGACAAAACAGCTAAATATGAACATTTTAAGACCAAAATGATGAGGATCACTGCAGCAGTTACAGAGAGAGGGACCACAGTTTGTCAATATCAGTCAGTTGGAGCCACCCTAAAGTAAATGTGAGCTTATGTTATTAGGTTCTTTTTTTCAGACCTAGAGTGTTATTTCATACCTGACAGTTTGGACTGCTCACTAGTGTCTTCCTCAGTGTGGTCACGTGATGTTGCTGTGACGTGTCTGGTCAGCTGATTTAAACAGATTTTGGCGCCGTCTTCCTACCAGTGGAGGCAGGATGACAGCGCCATCTGCAGTCCGACTTCCTCAGGACAGTATCCCAGGTGTGTGAGAATAAAAAAGCCCCTCGTCCCGGTTTACAGTCCTGTGGGCATGTTTTCGTATTTCGATTGCCTCTTTAATCCAGCAGCGATGTTTGTTTTCCTCTGTTCCCAATGATGAGGGGCTTTTTTACTCTCACACACCTGGGATACTGTCCTGAGGAAGTCGGACTGCAGATGGCACTGTTATCCTGCCTCCACTGGTAGGAAGACAGCGCCAAAACCTGTTTAGATCAGCTGACTAGACACATCACAGAAACATCACATGACCACTCTGAGGAAGACACTAGTGAGCAGTCCAAACTGTCAGGTATGAAACAAAACTCTAGGTCTGAAAAAAGAACCTAATAACATAAAATATTGGAAGACCAAATGAATCTCATTGGACTAAATGTGAGCTGGTATGTAGACCCTGAGAGGAACAGTCTCCAGCAGGGAGGGAAGAGAGCAGGTTCATTTACCCCATTCATCCAGAGCTCTCCACTCACAGGAGGCCTCGGTGTAAGACGGGGACAAAACAGCAATCAAAAGCACATTTACTATTCACTGATTCATATTCCTTCTCAAATGTTTACTTTTTTAAAACTGTAAAGGCCTGTGTTACCTTCAGGTGTGGGTGTTCCGGCGATGATGCATTTAAGGACCACATCAGCTCCAGTAAAAGCCACGGCGTCCTGCAGAGGAAACTCAAACACAGGGGCCTCCAGAGGGTCCTCACCGGCCGAGACATAGGAGTCATCTGAAGAGTCTGAACAGAAGATTTAAACACAATATATGAGAATACAGAAGGAATGACCGACATGCTTAAAGAGTCTGGCCACGATTTATGGACTCAAAAATGGTGCACGGTTTCTAAACAGAGTGTTGGGAGGCTCAGAGGCAAATTATTATTATTATTTATTTATTTTTTTTTACAGTGGATTAATGAAACCAGGGTGAATGATGTGAAATACAACTCCAGGTATATTTTTAATGACGGAACTAATCTCTAATTTGGTTAAAAGCTCAAAAAAGTACATTTAAATTGGTCACATTTTCTATAGCAGACCAGGCATTTATTTGAGACCAAGTGGCAATCTGGGACAGGTGATTAATTCCTTCTTCACAAAAATCTTGTTCAGCAAAACTGGTAAAATATGGTACTCAAATTCTTTTAACCAGTAGGACTATAATTTACAGTTTTTGCAGCACGCCTTAGAGGGGGCATCAACGTTATGCGATGGCCTGGCGACTACTTTTCCTACATTGTGGGCACGATTCCTGCCTCACCACCCCTTGCCTTTCCTTGCCCCTTTGCCACAACTTTCCTCTCATGTCACAGCAGCTATAATCACATTGCTGCTTCCTCCAAAATGCCAAACTGAAGTAATATTGGAATAGAATAAAATAGAATAGAAAGCCTTGTCATTATTCAGTATAATGAAATTCAGAGCTGCTCCGTCAAAGTGCAAGACATAATAATAAATTAAACAAATGAACAGTTCTCATTAAGTATGGTGATGGCTTTGGGGAAGAAGCTGTCCCTGAGTCTGTTGGTCGTAGCTGGAATTGACCTGAAGCTCCAGCCAGAAGGCAACAAGTTGAACAGTTGGAAGTTTCAAAACTCATAAAAAACTGATGAATTTCCTGCTGTGTTGCACCTTCTGTCTTTTTTACGTCACTTCAAAATCGTGATTTCACAGAAGGGCCCGGTCAAGCAGAAGTAAACATCAAGGCCAAAAATTCAAGTTAATGCATCTGATATAAAAATGTATTGAACAGATACATATGTACTCTAGTTTATGAAACTGTTGACCTTTTTTCTGTACCATTTTTGGTTCTAAAGTTCCATATGTTTTAAACAGACCATGTATGAAACATGGAACAAAAATTATTTCCCAAATTTCAAAGACCTGCAAATCATGTAAATAAACTGATGTTATTCCATCTTTGAACTGTTGATGAAGGCACATGATTTTTCAAGAAAAAATGTATTTAAAATGATTTAAAAAATTTGCTTGGAAGGACTGACATATTTTATAGACATAGTTACTTTTCATTTTGAAGTAATATTAAAGTATTTGGAAGAAAAAAGCGACAAATTATGCAAAATCCTGCACCTTCTACTTGTTTGCACAATTTTCCCTCCGTTACTTTTCCCTCCGTTACCATGACCTTTCTTCATAAAAAATCTCATTAGTCAAAAAGTAAGAGGTTTTTCAACCTAATCTTGTACCATATGGTAGAAAACTATATGAAGCAAATATTCAAACCAGTTTGTTAAGGATATGGAAGTGAGAACCAAGAGTTATCACTGTTTGGATTTATTGCCCAAAAGTGCTGCATATTTCATTCCCTCCGTTACCGACATGAGTTTTTTTTTTTTTTTTTTTTGTCAGCAACTTGAAAGAATATTGCAGCCCACTCATTCAGTCACACACCAGTCTGGTAAAAGCAGCAAGCAGATTTTTATTTTTATTATTATTTTTTTAATATATTAGACTCGTCATTTATTTGGAACTTGAGGTTATTTATCAAAATATACACCTGCACCCACCCAGCGGTTAGTTGAAACCTGGCTATTATTTGGTGTTTTATGGTACTTTGGAGAAATCAAGTCATGTTTCTCACCTTGTTCTGGAGACATGGGCCTTATCTTCTTCTTCCTGCTCTTTGGCGCCCCCTCTCTGCTGCTGGTGGTCTGCAGCGTCTCTTTCTCCTCCACCTCCATCTTCTCCTCTTCCTCTTCTTGCACCACAATCCTGGGCACACTCCTCCGCTCCTCCTCGGCGTACACTCTCGGCGGTTTGGGAGGAGCCAGCGCATTAGCCTCCGCCCCCCTCCTCTGCACCAGGGGGCTCTCCGGTCTCAGCTCCACCTTCCTTAGCGCCACCTCAATGGGCGTCTTCCTGCCCGTCGGCTCCTCTTTGTCGTGGTTGGACTCAGGGAAGCGCGTCACTCTCTGTACCAGCGGACTCGGCGGTCTCTTCTCCACTTTGCGGTACGATTCGAGTTGGTGCACGAGCGGAGACGACGATCTTTGCACGATTTCTGTGACCGGGCTGACTCTGCTGAGCTCACGTATGGGGCGCTGTCCAGGTAAATCCGCTAACTGCATGGACTCGGGCGGACCGGGGACTTCGCCTAAACGACTTCCTAAAATATTAGAGCTGATTTGCGGTTTCTGCTCGTGTAACTCTCTCTCCTTTTGCTCTCTGGCCCATTGAGCGCGTTCACGTTCTTGGAGCTTTTGCAGGACTTGTGGAGGTATCGGTTCGATTTTGCGGAAAGGTTGCCGCTGTTTCGCTTTTAACGTCAGCTGTTCCGTCGAAAAAGACTTCTTCATGTGCGGTTTTCCTACTAATTTCTTGATTCGCTGCAGCTCTTCTGTAAATTTATTCTCGATGTCTTGGACTTTTTGCGAGTAGCGCGGTTTATCTTCCAGAGACGCCGCTCTTTGCCTGAACATGGATCTTCTCTCCGCCGCGTCTTCTTTTAAAGCTTCGCGTAAATCCTCTCGTGAACTCTCTCGAGAAATTCCCAAACGACTTCCGCCATCGTCCGAATCCACCGACCCCGCTCGATTGAAACCTGCCCACGATCTTCCTGAAACCGATCCTTCTGGAATATCCAAACTTCTCCGGCGTTCCTCCAACCCTCTGACTTTCTCAAACACCTTGGAGCTGGCTCGTGTTAGCTTTGGAGATGGTCGGGCAGAGAATTCTTTCCTGGAATACTCACTCAGAGGCGTCTGTGGTCTGGAGTCCTGGTTGTTAGTGTTCGTTTGTGTGGCAGATTTGGGCTGTCGGATCTTCTCTTCGAACTCTCCGGGCACCGTGTCCTGGTAGTCCGTTGTTGGCGCGATGACTTTCTTGCGAGATCCGATTGGTGTGGTGGAGCCAGAGCGGGAGGGCATCGGGGACGAAGAGAGGCGCTTGGAGAGGCGAGGAGAGGGAGGGGGCAGCACCTGAGGAGGGGAGTCCCTGAAGAGACGAACAAGAACAAGAAGAGGTTCACACGACATCAGCACACTGTAGAGTCCCTCTAGGTTAAACAGAGCTGTCACATCACAGATTTGTTGACCTGGTTTATGGTTCATGTCTCTGTAATTATTGGTTCTATCCACATGAAACAAAAACTGACACAAAGTTCAGCGTCTTCTCTGTATACAGTATAAATAGGTAATAGGTTCAGAAAGGCAGGGCATGAGAGGCACCTGACAGAGATTACCTGGTTGTCTGAGAGTGGTCTTCATGTCTTGTTGTGTCTGCAGTTGTGTCCATCACTGACAGAGAAACAAAGATGAAAAAAAAAATTATATTTTCAAAGTTTGTTCATTTATCTAAAGATCATGATAGTTAAGAAAAAATATATTCTCTTGTCAATAGTGGGTTATCAGTGACTCAGGCTCAAATGAAAACTGACCAGTACAGCTGTTATTGTGTCTTTAATCATAATCATTATGCATCAGTTTTATACAGAGCTTTTCTGGACACTCAAAGACACTTTACAGATCATTATTCATTCACGCCACACTCTGTGGTGGTAAGATACTACTGTAGCCACAGCTGCCCTAGACAATGTGGGTGAAGTGCCTTGCCTAAGGACACAACGATGCCGACCAGCTGGTGCCCCCCGAGGAACCTGATTTTCCCTGAGGTCTCCCATCCAAGTCCTAACCTGGCCTCTGAGCTTCTGAGATCTGACAGGATCAGGCTTTGACAAGCTGATATGTCCACATTTTAGTCAGGACACTTCCTGTTGCTTGTGTGTGTGGTTGGTGTGTGTGCAGTCTGCCTCAGGGCAGCTGTGGCTAAATAATGACCACAGTGTGGCGCTGTGAGAGGCCTGTAATGTCTTTATCATTATTATTCATCTCCAAGAGGAGAGCTGGGGTCAGGGGTCAGAGGTCAGTGATGTGTGAGGAGTGTGTAGGGTCGGGTCAGTACCAGAGTCAGGGCGCTCCTCCTCCTCCTCTTCTCCCTCCTCATCCTCAGACTCAGATTCTGAAACAGAGAGAAAAACATTGTCATTGAAATAGTCTGCATTCACCTCCAAACATCACAAAATCTGATAGAACAGAGCTGGAGATCACAGGAGCACCAGGGCCTGATCACACAAACACATGCAGCCTGTTTATCAGCGCTGGAGATCACAACAATCATGTGTTTCTGCTGCTGGACAAATGGCACGAAATATGTGGTGGGCCACAACAACAGTTTGATTTCATCAAAGTGTCACAAATCATACTGAAGGTTGATCACTTTAGAACTTGGAGCTCATAACACAAATGTAACATGAACCAACTCA
>NW_026570970.1:38171442-38196442 GCF_026225935.1 Boleophthalmus pectinirostris | reverse complement strand
TTTTCATTATTCTGAAACATGCGGTTTACTCTTGAAATATTACAATTGTGTGCTTGTGTTTGCTCTAGAGTTCTAATCTATGACCCTGTGGATCATTCTGTTAGAATTGTGACATTTTAAATCACAACATTGATCTAAAACAACTTAATAACACAAACAAGCGCTCTGACTTCTGCGTTCCAAAACTGTGGTGTCCAGTGGGAGCTGACATCTCTGTGAACGTCATGACAACAAAGCGCCGCAGGCTGTGGCCCCTCCCGTGGAGAGCTGCACATCACACTAAAGCAGAGAGTTGTTTTTTTTTTACATTTGGATCAAAATGACGACACGACGCTGCCCAAACCTACGAATATCAACGATTTAGAACATCAAACTGGAGAAGGAAATGTGTACGTCACATTGGGTGTGAACCAGCAGAGTGATGATGAAGGGAGGAGAATAAAGACGACTCAAACATGAAACACAAATCAGTCTAAATACAACTTCAGAGGTTAATGAAAAACGACTACAACGTGGATAAAAGATCTGAAGTCAATTTAACTGAATAGGTCTGATTGAAATATTGTAGTGTATCCAATAATCTGTATCACAAGATTTCATTTTATTATTTAACCAAATAAGTTCTACTGAGATTAAGAATTCATGTATTATGTCTGATGTCATATTTTCAGATGGAGCAGGTGTCTATATAACTACTAACTACTAATCTCCAAACTTCTGCTCCACAAATGTTCCTCCTCCTCATTCTTGTTTGGGATCAGCTCCGCAAACTTGTCATATGAATCTTACGTCTTAAAGCCCTTTCAGCTGAAACAATCACGTCTTTGGGGTTGAATAATGACATCAAAAAAGTTGATTTCTCCTGACAGAGAAGACGCAAAACTGTGTGCCAGTTTTTGTTTCATGTGGACAGGCCGAGGAATTACAAAGATATGAACCATAAACCAGGTCAAAACATCTGTAAACAGTTATATCGCAGATTCTGACCTGTCTCCTGCACATTTTATGATCACCTAGATTAGAATCCAAACACCAAACACTGCAGTTTATGGTTTGCAGATGTTGAAGTTCAAACATTTCCTCCACAAACAACAAAATCTCCTGAGTTATTGTGAATAAAAGCATCTGATCTGCACAAACGTGTTCTGAAAAATGACTCTTGCATTAGTTTGTCACTTCAGATTTCAGTCTTTTTGTCGATTCTCCTGGACGTGAACTTTGAACTGAATCCATTATCCGCCAAACCAAATCACAATCACGATTCCTATCAGAATAAAACACTATTCGATATTTTTTTTCCCCAAATCCAGACCCACCCAGAGCCGGAATCTATACCCCCCCCCCCAAAAAAAACCCCGCTCCTCCTCCTGGACTCGCCTGCTTCATGTCTGGTCCTCCCTCCAGGACGCGGCTCCAGGGTGATCCCCCGAATCGAGCTGTGTCTGAGGGCATGTCCCGTCCTCACGCCCCCCTCCTCTTCCTCCGGCCCGGCTCTAACCTCGGCATCGCACGGGGAAGACGGGAAAAACTCAGCGGAGGTCTACAAACGCGACCGTAAATGAGGGAGTAAAGACACGTGTGAGCGCCGCAGGTGGGATGGAGAGATGAGAAGAGGAGGAGAGAGAGATGCTCCTACACTCACGGAGGAGGAGGAGAGAGCAGAGGCGACGCTATTGGTGGAGGTTTTTCCTTTCTCGCCTCCTCCTCCTCCCTCTCTCTCTCCGCTCTAGTCTCCACCCCCTTCTCTCTCTCTCTGTTTTCCTTCTCTCTTACTCGTCTCTTCGCACACCTCTCTCTCTTCTATTTATTTTCCAATCCTTACTCACGCTTCTTTTTCATTCCCTCGCTCTTCCTTCGTTCTCTCTTTCTCTCTTTCTCTCTCTCTCACACACTCACTCTCTCTTTCTCACCCTCCCCTCCTCCTCTCTTTGCCCCTCTTGTTCTCTCTGCTTTGTTATCTCACCCCCTTCCTTCTCTCTCTCTCTCTCTCTTGTTCTCACTTCCCTCTCTCCCTCTGTGTCCTTCTCTATTTCATCACCTTCACTTCACACTCCCCTCTCCCTCTTCCTTATCCCTCTCTCTCTTTCCCTGTCTTCTTTCTCTTCCTCTCTTCCGCTGTGTCTTACTCTCACACCTCAGTTTGTCCCTCTATCCTAATCTCTCCACCCTCTCTCTCTCCCCCTCTCCTCATCTTTCTGCACCCTCTCCCCTCCCTCTCTCTTAACCCTCTCCTTATCTCCTCCTCCCTCTTCACTCCCTCCCTCTCTCCTCGTCTCTTCACCATCTCTCTCCTCGTTCTCTCCTCTCTCTCCGCCCTCTCCCTCTCTCCTCCACTCTCTTCTCCCTCTTTCCACCCTCTCTCGCCTCCTTCTCTCCTCTCTCTCCTCCTTCTCTCCTCTCTCTCCACCCTCTCGCTCTTTTCCTCTCTCCACCCTCTCCCTCTCTTCCTCCCTCTTCTCCCTCTCTCCTCCTCTCTTTCTCTCTCTTTACCCTCTCCCTCTCTCCTCCTCTCCCACCCTCACTCTCCACCTTCTCTCCTCTCTCTCCACCCTCTCACTCTTTTCCTCTTTCTCCACCCTCTCACTCTTTTCCTCTTTCTCCACCCTCTCACTCTTTTCCTCTCTCCATCCTCTCCCTCTCTCCTCCTCTTTCTTCCACTCTCTTAACCCTCTCCCTCTCTCCTCCTCTCTCCATCTTATCTCTCTTCTCCCTCTCTCCTCTTCTCTCTTCACCTTGTACCTCTCTTCTCTCATTTCCTCTCTCTCCACCTGCTCCCTCTCTCCTCCTCTTTCTCCATCCTCTCCCTCTCTTCTCCTTTTCTTCCTCTCTCTTAATCCTCCCTCTCTCTCTCTTTCTCTCTCTCTCTCTCTCTCTCTCTCTCTCTCTCTGATGATGCGTTCACACTCTCGGTGTTATTTTGAGGAGCTGGTCTCAGTCTCATACAAATACAAACAGGAGCATTTATACAGTTAAAGCTGCACTGTGGAACTTTTCTGCTGGAGGATATTGTCTCCATGGAGATGATTGCCTCGCTTGTTGTTATGACATTAAACTTATCTTTACAAATAGCTTAAAAACATACATTCTTGCTGTGAGCCAGCTCGCCTCTCCACAGAGCCGTCTCAGAAGTGTTTTATTTGTGTATTGCTCTTTCCCAGACATTTTAAAGTCGCACGTGTTTGTGACAGAGACACAATGAGTGTTTGTGTGGACACTGGTGGACATGGAGATTGAACCACTGACAGACACAGAGGATGTGACCTGACAAAGCACAGGTCCAATCTCACAAACAACTAGGAACACCTAAACAACACTAAACAACACCTAAAAACACTTAAAAACGCTTAACAACACCTAAAAACACTTAAAAACACTTAACAACACCTAAACAACACCTAACTACCCTAAACAACACTTAACTACACCTAAACAACACCTAAAAACACCAAAACAATAACTAAAAACACATAAACAAGACCTAACAATACTAAACAACACCTATAAACACCTAAAACACTTAACAACACATCAACAACACGAAACAACACCTAAAAACAAATAAACAGCACCTAATAACACCTAAATACACCTAAACATGTGCTTTCTCTCTTTGTCTGTCTCTCAGTCTCTCTCTGTCCTCTGTACAAACTCTGTCGTCTCAGTGACAGTGTGGAGTACACACCCCTCTCTCTGTCTGTCATTGCCTCTCTGCTCCTCTCGTCTTTTCGCAGTGACAGTGTGGAGTTATTTATAAAGTGGAATTTGCCTGTGTCACATTTTTGACGTGTGACACTGAATCGTCCTCCTGTTTCACCCCCACATCACCGCTAAGGATAGCCACATGCTAAGGTTAGCCACATGCTAAGGTTAGCCACATGCTAAGGTTAGCCACATGCTAAGGATAGCCACATGCTAAGGTTAGCCACATGCTAAGGTTAGCCACATGCTAAGGTTAGCCACATGCTAAGCCACATGCTAAGGTTAACCACAGATAGCATTAGCCACATGCTAAGGTTTAGAACTCTAATCAAATCTGAAGCTGAACACAACATGGTGTTGTATTGTTTTCAGTGGCCTGTGCTCATTGGCTCATGGGAGCAAAAAAAAATAATTCACTTTCACATTTCCTTCCTAGCTCCTCCCCCTCGTGTGACGTCTGTAACGGCGTGGAACATTTGGCCCAATCAGAGCAAGAGCTGCTAGAGCAGTTAGCGTGAGCTCAGAACAGTAGTCTGACAAAGATCACTTTCACAAGCTTTGAGGTTTTAAACCATTAAAAAAGTTTATGTTGTGAAAATAGAAAAGAATCCTACAAAATCCGACCTTTGTGAAAGCCGGGTGCCCTGTCAGAACATGGGCAGTTTGAATTCCCAAAATACATCGCTCTGTGGGAGAATTCCTCAAGGAGCTGCAGTACCTGGAGCGACCACTAGTCTGTCTGGAGCCGGGACAGAGGGGGAGGGGCTTATCCAGGTTTATTATAGAGCCATGGGTTAACCACAGAGAGCATTAGCCACATGCTAAGGTTAACCACAGAGAGCATTAGTCACATACTGAGGTTAGCCGCAGATGTTATTTGCTTCATGTTAGCTAATCTTAGCCACATCATGCTAATGTTAGCCTCATTAAAAGAAACGTGTTTGCCACAGCGGGTTTGAAAAGTGTAAGAGCCCTGAGATGGCTGCTGTGTTAGCTGAGTCAGTGCAGGAGTCCAACATCACATTGTTCTGCTCTTCCTCATTCAAAGTCCAGACAGGTGTTTGGAATCAGACACATCTGTCGCTTCATGGCAGTCCTGTGTGATGTCATGTAGTACTTGGAATTGCAGTGGCTACTGGAGGCAACACAACAGTGCTTAAACATGACTAGGAACAGAAGATAATGTTCTTCAAACACCATGTACACACTTTAGCAGAGGAAAAAGTGTTTAAATCCACTTGAAGTATCTGTATGATTCATCTGTGTGACAGATGTGTGACACAATTAAAACCAACTCATGATTCTCCAGCTCACTGCAGCTCCGAGCCTCCTGTCACGGGACTTATACTACTACATATACTACTACATGTACTATACATATACTACTACATGTACTATACATATACTACTACATATACTACTACATGTACTATACATATACTACTACATATACTAGTACATATACTACTACATATACTACTACATGTACTATACATATACTACTACATGTACTATACATATACTACTACATATACTACTACATGTACTATACATATACTACTACATATACTAGTACATATACTACTACATATACTACTACATGTACTATACATATACTACTACATGTACTATATATATACTACTACATATACTACTACATGTACTATACATATACTACTACATATACTATACATACTACTACATGTACTATACATATACTACTACATGTACTATACATATACTACTACATACTATACATACTACATACTACTACATATACTACTACATCTACTATACATATACTACTACATATACTACTACATGTACTATACATATACTACTACATGTACTATACATATACTACTACATATACTAGTACATATACTACTACATATACTACTACATGTACTATACATATACTACTACATATACTAGTATATATACTAGGACATGTACAAGTGTCCTAGTATATGTACCACCACCCCCACCCACTGGGTATGGTGGTCTGCCACAGCTGCCCTGGGGCAGACTGACTGAAGTGTGGCTGCCATGATAATCAGCGCCATTGGTCCCTCAGACCACCACCATCACTCACACACACACCTCACTTTCATACTAGGCAAAATGGGTGAAGTGTCTGGCCTAAGGACAGTTTTTTGTGCCTGGCGCCCCCCTGTGGCTCCTGATTTTCCCAATGTCTCTCTCCCCATCAGAGAGATCAGGCTTTGACAAGCCAGTATGGCCACTAGGACATACTAGTACATATACTAGTACATTTACTAGGACATATACCAAACATATACTAGGACATATACTAGTACATATGCTAGGACATACACAAGGACATATGCTAGGACATACACAAGGACATATACTAGGACATATACTAGTTCATCTATGTAATGTAAAAGTTCAGTGACTGATCCACATGTAGTGGAGTAAAACAGTGCTGGGCGATGAGCTTTGTGTTGCATTTTTGTATGAAAAGCGCTCTATAAATAAAGTTTGATTTGTTTTTTTGATGTGAGCAGCTGAAGGAGCACAGGGCTGTAGTGGTGGCAGGGCACACTGACCCTGTCCTCATGACACACACAGGGTCAACTAAGAACTCTGATAAAAGACAGGCTCAGGTCACACTGCGGTTAAAGTGTGTACAAGTAAGACAAGAGTTACTTCAAAACAATTTGGCTTAAGTACATATACAAAGTAGTGCCAGAATAGTAAAAGCAAGAGAGTACTTGGGGGGAACTTCTACTCAAGAAGAGTAATTGTCAGGGCAAAACATCTGATTTATAATTTGAAGTGAATGTAATCTGAAGGACAAAAGTCACAAAATCTGGTATTGTCAAAGCACAGACTACAGACTGTATAAAGAAGTGGACTAAGCGAGTGAGACGTGTTAGATATGTCCATTTATATCACGGGTGTCCAAACTTTTTTTCATCAAGGGCCACATATCTAAACACAGATGAAGCAGACGGCTGATCGTGGACTGTAGACTGGAGTTCAATACAGTGAATAATTGAAATATGTGCATGTTTAAACATGTTAGAATGAACCTAGACTTTATTCATGCTAAGATCCTTAAAACCACACACTAAATATGAAATATGAAATATATTAAATATTGACTTTATCAAGTTAGATTTTCAAAAAACTTGCAGTAAAAAGTTCATTATAATTGATACAAGGTAATTTGGGCCAGTTCTCCTGGAATCCTGAGGGCCAAGAAAAATTTGTCTGAGGGCCCACGGGCCATAGTTTGGACATGCCTGATTTATATCTACAGTCTGTGGGACAGACACAGAAATGAGACAAACTAAATCAGATGTGAAGGAACTGCAAGAAACACACATGTTCAAATCACTGAATTCTATTGTCACAGAAAGATTTAGTCACTTCAGACTCACTCACAGAGGAAGAAGAAGAACTTTTACTCAAGTAGGAAGTATATATATTACTGAATAAGAGTACTGTTACACTGTACAATATACTCAAGTAAGAGAACTGTTACACTGTACTATATGTTACTCCAGTAAGAGTAAAAATATTGGGGTCAGAAAAAGGCTGCAGTCCTGCGTCACTGTGATGAGGTCTGTGGTTCAGTTCTCCGACATTTAGTGAGGCCTTTATGTGTGGAGTTTGTCCCGTGAACGTGAAACATGCCGCTCCTGCTAGTGCTAATGCTAGTGCTAGTGCTGAGTGAGATGTGGGTGAACAGGTGCAGCAGCGTCTGGAAACCCCCTGATTCTGTTTGTGTCAAAACTGCGTCACCAAAACTGACCAGGGTTACTCAGCACCAACTTTAACTGTCCTACATCACACTGGTCTCTGTCGAAGACTTTTAACACACAAAAACTGCACATTTACACTGAGCTCTTCTCTCCAACAGAAAACACTCTGTTCCAACTTGTGATGTCATGTGGTAACACAGGGAGTGCTCCACTGTGTTTTTAAACTCTACACACCTTCACTAGAATCACTTGGATCATTCCAGCCCTGGAATTGTCAATCTCCACTGAACTAAAGGGAAAAGGAGCTGTTCACTTGAAAACTACCACTTCCTGACATCACAAGGTGGAACGTAGCATTTTGAGCTTTGGAGGGTTACTCAAACATGTGTGAATGAAACAAAACACAGACACCTGGTGTATTTTTGAGGAGGGAACAACATTCTAACCTGGTTTAAAGTTCACAAGAGTCAGTTTTGTTTAATCTAGAACATTTTAGAACTCAAAGTAAAACAGGTACTGTACCAAGAACTCAAAGTGTGTAGAATATACGAAGAATTCTAATCATGTAATCAGACATGTGATCTACTGATATGTTGCAGCTGATGTCATCCCTGTTGTGTGATGCTAACTGTAGGCACTGCTCTATCTGAGACTTTAACCTGAGCTTTGTTTAAACACAATCTGACCATACTGTATGGAGAGGACTTGTCTGGAGCTACAACAGGTGCGATGATTTGGGCTGTTAAAATGCCCCTCTCAAATAACAGAGTGAAAATGTGGTCTATGTGTGATTTTGAGATTATCTTGAAACTTATTTTTCAGTGTTTGTTCAGTGTGTGCATTACAAACCAGGACTAAACCAGATAAAAACTAGGTCAGCTTCCCAGACCTTTCATCAAACAGCAGAGGTGGGACCAAGTCGTTGTTTTGCAAGTCTCAAGTAACTCTCAAGTCTTTGACCTCAAGTCTGATTCAAGTCCCAAGTTTAAGACAAGAAAGTCCAAGTCAAGTCTCGAGTCATTTCCCCATAACTCCAAGTCAAGTCCAAGTCGTCTGCTTTGAGCTTCAAGTCATTTCAAATCTTTAAACCAAAGTTTACAGCTTAGCTTTTTGCAATATATGTGAATTTTTTAACTGAATTGTACTTAAAAAGTCATGGTATATTTATATATGAGTATTTATATAAGAGTAGAAGAAATGCATTTTTTTCCTTTTTAAATGTTTTGTCAAGATCTTAGTGTGAATCATTACGGTTAAAACTGAAAGAATTCAGATTTTAAAGTGCTAAATAACAAGTTATTTTGACATGGAATTTAAGGATCATGTTCTATGTAGTTCCCTCTGTTTTACTGTATTTTACTGTATATTACTGTACAAGGCTGTATAGTACTGTATATTACTGTAGTACATTTGATGACACCATATCACAGTACTTCAGTTACATCCAAAGGAATAAACAGAGAAATCTTGGGGACATGTTCCAGTTTGTTTCTGTAAAATTAAGCACAGCATTTATCAAAGTATTTTCTAAAAACATAAATATTTTTAGGAGAAGCATCAAGTCTTCTCAAGTCCTAGCTCAAGTCTCAGTAAAGTCCCAAGTCATTGATCTTCAATTCCAAGGCTTAGTCCATTTTATTAAGTCAAGTCTCAAGTTCTAAAAACAGTGAGTCAAGTCTGACTCGAGTCCAGGTCACGACTTGCAAGTTCCCACTTCTGCCAAACATAGACTAAATCAAAATTCAAAACACAGTCTTTGAACAGCAAGAAAATGTATTTAAAAGCTAGATATGCAGAGGGAACCTTCACCGACACAGGAAGAACATTCAAACTCCACACACAAAGTCCTCAGTGACCCTCGGTGACCCTCTGGTTGTGAGGCGAGGACTAACCTGTCTCATTATAAGTACCAATGATGAATCCATCAGTGTTAAAGCTGCACATTTAAACAGGCTCAGACTGGAGCCCCTCAGCTCTTTATGTCACTGTAAACCACAGCACACAGAGTATGACAACATAATACACATGCCCTCCCCTCCTGCAGTATCCCAGTGTGTCAGATGCCCTCCCCTCCTGCAGTATCCCAGTGTGTCAGATGCCCTCCCCTCCAACAGTATCACAATGTGTCAGATGCCCTCCCACCATGTAAGGAAAGACTAATAGAAGAGTCTTACCTAAGATTGCTAATATGATGATCGATTTTGATGTATCTGCACTTACATACGTCTGTACTGTAACTAGGGGTGGTATCATAAAGAAGTTGCAGATATGATACATATCTCGATACTTCGATGCACTTTCGATTCGATACAATAAAAAATAAGGTCTAAATCATGGCTGTGATACTAAAGTCTTTGTTAAATCACTTCTTGTGAAAGTTCATATGAAACACAAACATTTTACTCATCAAAACAGTGAAAATGTCAAATGTGTTGCATAAAAAGTTTCCTTCCTCCAAACAAGCAACAAAACTGCAGCGGTAACAAAATAATTTAGTAAAACACACCAAAAAATACTCTTGACAGTATATCGATACAGCAGCCTACGATATCAATACTGTATCGGCACATTAAACAAGACGATATCTCAATATTTTGATATTTTTGCACACCTCTAACTGTAACAAAATCCTAAACATGAAAGTGTCTGTACCTGATTTCTACTGTGTTATAAAATTAAAAAACGGTTTGCAGTGGTCCAAAGTTATTCCTCATTTACCGTATTTATTCAGAGCATCCTAATTATTCACCACCATGGAGTTTATAAGTGCTTTTTTAAACTTTCAGACACTGTGAAGAACATAAAAGAACAATTAGCATGCTAAGCAACCTTTAACCTTATTCACAATATATCTGTGCAGTGGTTTATTTATATCAAATAAACCAGGTACAGCCCTATTAAAGGTCCTATATTCTGCAAAATGGATTCTTGTGAGCTTTAACTCATGTTCTAATGTTGTTACCTCTTCAAAAACAGACCTGGAGTTGTGTTTTGTTTCATTCACACATGTCTGAGTAACTCTTTATTATCTAGTAACTTCTTCCTCTCTTACATCTCATCTTCTTACATCTCCCCATCTTTCATCTTCCCACCTTGTGATGTTACAAGTCAGTAGTTTTCAGGTTGAGAGCTTCTCTTTCACTTTAGTTCAGTAGAAATTGGCAATTTCAGGGCTGAAATGATCCAAATGATTTTACTGTACTGAATCTGGATACTGGGTAGTGCCCGAAAGGACGAGATCGCGGATACAAGTGGCTGAAATGAGTTTCCTCCGCAGGGCGTCTCCCTTAGAGATAGGGTGAGGAGCTCAGTCACACGGGAGGAGCTCGGAGTAGAGCCACTGCTCCTCCACGTGGAGAGGAGCCAGTTGAGGTGGCTCGGGCATCTGTTCCGGATGCCTCCTGGGCGCCTCCCTCCTCGGGAGGTGTTCCGGGCATGTCCCACCGGGAGGAGGCCCCGGGGAAGACCCAGGACACACTGGAGGGACTATGTCTCTCGGGCTGGCCTGGGAACGCCTCGGGGTCCCCCCGGAGGAGCTGGAGGACGTGTCTGGGGTGAAGGAAGTCTGGGAGTCCCTGCTTAGGCTGCTGCCCCCGCGACCCGGCCCCGGATAAGCGGACGAAAATGGATGGATGGATTCTACTGAAGGTGTGTGGGGTTTGAAAACATAATGTAACACTTCCTGTATTACCCATGACATCACAAGGTGGAGTGTTTTAAGAGAAGAACTGAGCCTAAATCTGCAGAGTTTGTGTGTTGAACATGTGTGAATGAAACGAAACACAACTCCAGGTCTGTTTTTGAGGAGTTACTGTAACTCCATTAGAACAGAGATCAGGTACAGTTTAATGTGGGCCTTTTAAGTGTTATTTAAAACAAAAGTCAGTTTCAGTCTGACAAAATGTCTAAAACAGTAATGTGAGATTATCCACATGCTTCAGATTTTTTACCTCCAAGAACATTTCACAACAGACACAAACATTCTAGGACATCAGGACAGAACATCAGACCAACTTTGGTAATCTCCTCTGCACCAACTCAAGCTCTTCTGCTCCAACTGCAGCTCCAGCTCACAGCAGATAAACAGAGAACAGGATACAGACATTCACACCAACATTCACACAGAGGATCAGAACTAGGAACTATAGGGCTGTCAAAATGATCGAAAATCAGGTACTAATCAATACTAAATATTGATACTGAAAAAGTCCCATTGACAGGACAGAAGTGAACCTTTCCTGAATGTCTTTAGAATGATCTTAAACTGTATCAGAACAAGTAAATCTGTCGGGCCTGGCAGATGATGATGATATGTATAAACAGTTTAAGATGATCTATGCTCAGGCAAATATTCTTATGCACAAGTTTGGTTCTTGGTTTGGTTCTACAAATGATGTAAAGTTGTTATTGTTTAAATCATATTGTACACCATCGAACAATGAAATAATAATGTCACTCACAAATATGAGATTCAAGAAGATATCAGTCCAGTGGAGACACTGGTATGATTGTCTTTTAGAACATAAATGTTTGTTGTTTTGTATTGTCACTGTCCTTGTCTGTTTTAAAAATGGACCATGAGTCCAGAATAAAGATGAACTGAGGTAGAAGAGCACAGAGACTAGTACACACATGGACACTATGAACCTACTGCACCACTGAGGACCACACACATATAACACACATGAGAATAGAACAGAAAGTTCTGCCATTTAATGTGGAAAATTACAGTATAATATCTAAAGTGTTGGTATTATTATGGTGGTATCAGAATGAGTACTGAGTATCAAAGTTGTTTCCTTAGAACTGAAATGACATTTGAACTGTTGGTGTCTTTACAGCACTAGTCAGACTTTCAAGTAAACAGGAGCAGATTCAGATGTGTCAGACTGAATCAAAGTCACAGATGAGTAGGTTTAGTTCAACTTTACTGAACTTGTACATGACCAGTCAAAGGTTTGGACTCACCTCTCACTCAATGTGAAATTAAATGAATTAAATTATCAATGAATCAATGAAATTAAGTAACATAGAAAAAAGTGAAATCACTTCTAAATATGTTTTTATATTTTATATTCCTCGGTGCTTTGTGGACAGATCTGCAAACTCTTGTCCTTCTCTCAATGAGCTCCATGATGAAGTCTCCTGAAATGGTTTTCACTTCACAACTGTGTCAAGAAATGACAAATGTGCAGAGCAGTCATCAAAACAAAGGGTACATTTAACACTTTCTAAACATTTTTAATATTAGTTGAGTATTGAGTATATTTTATATATTATTATTTATTTATTTGTTTTTCACTGAGAATATCCAGTGTGTATAATCATGGAAATAAACAAGAAACATACATTTAAAAGTGTGTCCAAACTTGTGTGGCCATGTGTGTGAGCTCAGGTGTGTGTAAATATGTCCCAATAACTCTTATCTGCTTATCCCAGTGGTGGTTCTAGGATTTTGCTGAAACGGGGGCCATTAAGGGGCCACATGTTACATTCAGGGGCCAAGTACAGGAACATCCAAGTACACAAATGATTCATTCAGTACACTGCAAATACATTTGGACAGTCATCCAGTAACTTTTTTCAAACACAAATAAAACATTATGAAGCAGTTAAGTATGGAATCTGACTCCGTGAATGGAAACGTCCAAGTGTTTCAAGCATAGACAGTAAAACAAAAGCCCTGCACAAGTCTGTTTCTTTTCCCATGAAGTTGTTTTGATGCAGTAGATCTACTGCCGCCAAGAGTTTGGGGCTGGAACTGCATCAGTGATCAATGAACTCTCCAGTTGTTCTTTTTGTTAGTTGATTGACAGAACAGGGGCACTTCAGGGGCCAATCAGATTAGAGGTGTGGCCAGGACCCCTGTGGCCCCTCCCTTAGATCCGTTAGTTAGAGTTAGTTTAAAAAATCTTACAGAAAAAAGATGACAAAAGTGGATAGACGGTCTCTGGCTAAAAACAGGAGGCACGGAAATTAACAGTACTCAAGTTTGCAGAGACCACTTTGTAACAGCTGCGGATTGTGTCATTTGTTCATTCATATTTTCCAAGTTTTTTTTTTTTTGACAATTATTTAGAAAGACAAGCATTGTAAGTGGCAGGTAAAGTGTTGTGTTATAGATCCGAACTTGTCACTCAAAAAGCTTTATGTAGTGTTCATTTTATTATCTTATGATACATATCTCGATACAGTGCACTTTCGTTTCGATATGATATATTTCAAATTGATTCAATATGGTTCAATAAAAGTAATGGCTAAATCATGGCTGTGACACTCAAAGTCTTTGTTAAATCACTTCTTGTGCAAAACTCATATGAAACACAAACATTTTAATCATCAAAACAGTGAAAATGTCAAATGTGTCGCAAAATATACAAAAAAAATACTCCTGACAATATATTGATACAGCAGCCCACAACATCAGTACTGTATCATCACATTAAACAATACAATACATCCATATTTTGATATTTTTGCACAGCCCTACTTATTTATTTATTTATTTTATTTATTTTGAGACAGGGACAGCGCACAATTTTCACATCAACCTTAACAGGAGAGATGCATTGTACATCAGGTTGTAGCATCAGTGCTCATTTCCACCTGTCGTCCCTGGACAGGTTCATTGATTGATTGTATTTAACTGACCTTGACTATCATCTGTTCTTCCTGGAGACCTGTAGCATGTTTTGGGTTGATGGGGGAAACCGGAGCACCTGGAGGAAACCCATCCAGACACAGGGAGAAACACGCAAACTCCACACAGAAAGAACCTGGAACCTTCTTGCTGTGAGGCATGAGTGCTAGCCACTCAGCCACCGTGCCGCCACTGTTACTTACTTACTGTTGTAATTTGCCGTTTTATACCATTTTATAAACCCAACCAGATACAGAATAATTGTTGCCTCCAAACTTTTAAAGGCTTCATTTGTCTCAGTGTAACACGAGGTCTGCAGCACCACATAACATCATTTATTATATTCATCACCTCAACACCAGGCAAATCCTCCAAACTGTATGAAAAGTCAGACTTCTCCACATCGTACAAGTCATAACCTATATTTAAATTTTGAGGGTTTTTTTGGTGATAGTGGGTCTCTGCCTGCCCTTTGAAACTTTTAGCACACTCTCTGTCACCCATCATACTGTGTTTTGAAACAGAGTAAAACACTTCCTGCTCTGATCTGAATCATCAGGGTCATGTGAGTGAAACCGACTGATGCGACTGAGGAACTAAATGCAGAAGAGAAATGTATTTTTGGGCCCATTTGCTAATGAGCACAGACCACTGAAAATAATTCAACTCCATCTTGGGTTCAGCTTCACATATGATTCTAGTTTTATGGTTTTTCTGAGCTCATGTAAACTAGGGTGACCAAACGTCCGTTTTTCCCCGGACATGTCCGTATTTTGTGTCCTGTCCGGGGGGTCCGGGTTTTTTTTTTTTAGAAAGTGATGCAAATGTCCTGGTTTTCAGTACCGTTCATTGGGGGCATTAAACTGAGCGTCTCTCGTAGCGTCTGTGACTCAGAAGGAGCGAGACACAAACAGTCAGTCAGCCTGCAACATACCGAAACGCAAATGTGCATTTAACAATGACTTGTACAAGAAATTCTCCATTTTCTGTCCCGGTCGAGACAAGTGTGAGTCCATGTGCACAGGTTGTGAGGTGAGAGTACAGTCTTCCCTCATTTATCACGGGGGAAACGTTCTAAAAATAACCTTAGGTAAAATCCACAAAGTATCAACTTTATATTTTACAATTATTCTATCTGTTTTAAGTCTGTAAAACCCCTCACCACACACTTTATACACTTTTTTCAGACAGGACAGTTACAATCCTTTTTGCATCCTTCTTAAAACTTATTGCTGCTGTCGTCCTTTTGTTATTTTCCTCCTTCTTTATGTAACAAACCCAAGATTCTTTTATTCTGTAATGGAGCCCAACAGCGCAGAGCCCTGCACGGGTCCATTTTTGGAGACCTGTAGTACAACACTGCACCTGCCCGTTAACTCGAGATTATATCAAACGTTTGCACTGCCTATGCCACAGACTGAACTAAGACTAAACCAGGACTAACCTAAGACTGATTCCAGGACTAAACCAGAATTAAAACAGGACTCAGTGTTGGGACGGGCTTGGAGGTGACCACAGGAGAAAGGACCGACTCAGCTCCGCACCTCACGGAGGTAAACGTGGCAATTGCTAGATCGCGCTTTGCAGACAACCTGCTCGGTGTTCTCTCTCTTAAGTCCAAGATTAGTCCTGGTTTAGACCTGGTTTAGTCCAGACCCACCCGTGTGTAAAAAAAAAAAAAAAAAAAACAGATAAAGAAAAAGAATATCTGCGAAACGGCGAGAAAGGTGAACCGCGATATTGCAAGGGACTTGTGTACCTCACACCTCCTGTAAGGTGTCCGGGTTTTCACAAATGGAAATCTGGTAGTGACGGGCAAATGAGTCGGAGCTCCGGAGCACGTCTCGTTCTTTCTGAAACAAATTGCTCTGAAGCACTGCCTCAGAGCTCGTCTCGCAGCAGCCGCTCACGTGACCAAAGTGTGGAAGTGTCGGTCCCTCCCCCTACTGCTTCACTCTGCGTGTCAATCGCTTCAGTGTATTGAAGCGTTTCATTGGCTCAGCGACTGTTCTGCTCTGTGATTGGTTCAGAGTGTTCAGCGCACTTCTGTGGTTTGACAAGCGCTAAACTGCTACAGTATAAAAGATGCACCAATATTTCTTAAAAATGTTGGGTAGTGGTGATTTTGGTGACTTTTGGCAACTTTTGGCATTAGTTTCATTTTCGATGGCATCTACAAGAAAAAAAGGAAAAAAGCGATTCATGGTTTGGAATCACTTTGATCTAATTCCACCTAACAAGGTAACACCTATTTTCTTTACATATTATTTTAAATCATCATTATTATTGTTGTTAGGACTCTGTCACTGCATCCAACAGATCAGTGTGTGGATGCAAAACAACTTTCTCCAACTAAACTCTGACAAGACTGAAGTCATAGTGTTTGGTCCACAGAAACAAAGGGACAGTGTCAGCATCACCTCCAGTCTCTCTCTCTAAAACCTTCAAATCAGGCAAGAAATCTAGGGGTAATAATGGACTCAGACTTGAACTTTAACAGCCACATCAAATCAATAACATCTGCAGCGTTTTACCATCTAAAAAACATAGCAAAAATCAAAGGTTTACTGTCTAAAGCAGACTTGGAGAAACTTATCCATGCGTTTGTCTCCAGTAGGTTAGATACTGTAATGTTCTGCTCACTGGTCTCTCCAAACGACCTGTGAGATGCTGCAGAACAACCAGAACACTGCAACTCGGGTCCTGACTCGAACTAGGAAGTACGAGCACATGCGTCCTGTGCTCAGGTCTCTGCACTGGCTCCTGTGCCTCAGAGATTTTAAAGCGTCTCTGTTTGTACAAGTGTCTCCATGTCCGAGCACCAAAGTCCATCTGTGACATGTTAGTGTCATATGAACATCTCACACTCTGAGGAGCTCAGGGACCGGCCTCCTGCTGGTGCCCAGAGTCACGACTAAACAAGGGGAGTCAGAGTTTCAGGTTCATGCAGCTAAAACCTGGAACAGTCTGAACATGTGAGACAGACTCTTCTGTGACTGTGCAAATAACTGAAAGGTTTTCATGCTTTTTATTGTGATTTTAATGTATTTCTTATTCTGTAAAGCACTTTGAATTACTTTGTGTACAAATTGTGCTGTACAAATAAACTTGCCTTGCCTTACAGTGTATACTCTGCACACAAGTATTGTCTTAACAATACTTCATCGATGCTGAGACACCTGTGTGCCAATGGTTAAATTTGTCCACTAGAGGTCAGTGTTTCTTCGAGGCCTCAGACACGTCGAACCATTTGAGACAATATTGCGACTGTGGTGTCAATGCTTCATGAGGCTCCATTCGCCCATCACTAAAATCTGGTCACCCTGATGTAAGCACCACATCCAGAACACTGTCATATCCAGGACAAGACTCATAACCAAGACACTTGTGCTCATGTAAACAAACTCCACGTGAATCAAAGTGAACTAAAAGGGCACTATGTCACTTTTCCGGGTCAAAACCTGCTTGTCGTCATGATATTTTGAGTGTAATTCTCTTTTTTTGCAGTGTTGTAGTGTTTTTTTCTTCTTACCTTCCCCGAGGTCGAGCACGGCGAGCACGGCGCTGCTCCGGGCCTCCCCCTGGTGGTTGTTGGCGATGCAGGTGTAGAGGCCGGCGTCGCTGGGTTTACAGTCCCTGATCCACAGACCTCCGTACTCCTGGTTGTCCATGTTGAGCAGCTCTTCGTTGTGGTACCAGTACAGGGAGGGCTGAGGGTCCCCGGACACGTTCACCTTCAGCCGGATGTCGCAGCCCGTCCCCACCGCCGCGTTCCTCATTTTCCTGGTGAACACCGGAGGCGAGGGGCCCGAGCCGGGGACCACCTGATCGCAGCTGGACTTGGAGCGCTTGGGTGGGATCAGGGGGCTAGGGGGCGCCACTGCCTCCTCGGCCCCCTTCTTCAACGTCATCTGGACCTCAGCTTTCCTCATGGTGAAGTGTGGAGGACGACGCGTTTAAAAGTCTAACCTGGAGGAAAGAAGAAGGAGTTTAGTTTAAGGGCCCAGACATGACACTGTTTCCTCATCACAAACAGACCTGGAGTTGTGTTTTGTTTCATTCATATGTTTAAAAACTTAATTTAAAAATAAAATAAAAAAAAAAGCTTTGGGACATTGGTCATCTGAGTGTGCTATGCATTTGTTTCATTTTTGGATCTCTTGCATTTGCACCTCTGCACGAACCTTGGTGTGTGTTTTGTGTTTCATTTGAGTTCTTTTCTCAACCTGGTTCCACCTTGTGATGTCATGTGGTAAAACAGGAAATGCTCCCTGTAGGGCTGAGTATCATTCAGAAGTTGTCGATACGATACAAACCTCGATACGTAGACCACGATACGATACATGTCTCAATACAGTGCACTTTTTTTGTTAGTTAGTTATAGTTTATTCTATCATTTTACAACACTACAAAACAAAGCAAAACAAAACATAGACTACAACCCCATAGATCAGGAGAGTCAAACTCAAATTCACAGAGGCCAAAAGTCGTGGGCTAAACTAAATATTTATTGAAAAATTTTAACAACATCTGCATGTTTTCTCTTCTTTTGAGATCTGTAATGTTAAACCTTTTCCTATTCAAATAAATGTTTAATAATAGTTTTGCTTTAACATTGAATCCAGAACAAACAGAATATAAAATAATAACAACATTTTTAAATAAATAAATAATGTCTTTATAGTTGATCTGTAGCCGGCAGCAGCTCTAATACAGATTTGATATGATCTCGTGGGCCAAATATAATTATATCATGGGCCAAATTTGGCCCCTGGGCCTGAATTTTACATGTCTGCCATAGATCATGAATGAAAGTTTTAGGCCTGGGATCTCCAACCTGTAGCTCAGGAGCCACCAGTACCTTTCCAACCCCTTCCAAGTCACTCACCAAAGAATTTTTGAATTCTAAATTTGAATTTTAGAATAAAGTAAAAGTTGATTAATTGAATTTGATTACCATTGTAAATGTATCATTTTAATGCCTAACTTGGTGCACTGATTAATGGATGATGCTTTATGTTTTACAAGACTCTAACTGTTCCTCATCTAAGGCTCGTCGTGGCTCTTAGATTTACTAGTTTCTTTGTGACTGTTGAAATCAGAAGCTCTCTGGCATTTTGTTTGGTAAACATAGCTCACTGGAGAAAAAAGGTTGGAGACCCCTGGTTTAGGCTGAAGCAAAAGGTACTTATAATGCCTCACCCTAATAAACAATGACAGAGAGAGAATTCCAAGAAAACTTTCAACTCAATACGATATATTTCAAATCGATTAGATAAGGTTCAATAAAAATAAAGGCTAAGTCATGTCTGTGATACTAAAAGTCTGTATTAAACCACTTCTTGTGCAAAGTTCATAAGAAACACAAACATTTTAATCATCAAAACAGTGAAAATGTTAAATGTGTCACATAAACAAGTTTCCTTCTTCCTACTTGGTGATATATCGATACAACAGTCCACGATATCGATACTGTATCATCACATGAAACACACCTCATTTGGATGATTTAAGCTTTGGAATTACCAGTCTCTACTGAACTAAACGTAAAGAAGCTGTTCACTTGAAAACTACCACTTAATGACATCACAAGGTGGAAGTGGAATGTAGACAGACTAATAATAAAGAGTTTGAATGAATGAATGTTTGAATGAAACAAAACACAACTCATATATTGTATAATCAGCTCTTGACGTCAAAATAAGTCCTCTGTGTACTGTCTGTGTCTCATTATAAAGCCTCTTATTGTCCTAGAATCAGGAAGTGCCTGCTTAGCATGACAGTAGATAGTAGTCGTTAGTTAGTAGGAGCTTTACTGTGATGGCAAAACTCCGCTCTGGTCTGTAAAAGAACTTATAAACTCATCATGGCAAACTCAGCACTGCAAACGGTTTCAAATGAACTAGTTTTGTTTTTCACTTTTTTAAGATGGGAAAATCAGGTACAGTTTGAAAGCAGCGCACCTCCTGATTCTCGGAAAATAAAATGATATATCATTAGATGCAGACAGAACACAGTGGATGGTAGTGGCTAAAAAACGTATTTTGTTAACATGGACGTCCACCACACTCCCAAATATTGAACAGCGGCTTCATGAAAGGAGATCTGTGATTCAAATGGAGCGTGTTTGTTTGGACACTTGGAATAAAAAGCAGAAACATAAAGCAGCATGAGGACCATTCCTGACTCAATGTCACATCTCCACAATCTGATGAAAAGAGCATACATAAATGTTCACGACTGTTGACTTTTATACTTTGGATTATTGTCAGTTGCTTGTCCTTTTATTTTATTTTGTCTGGCAAAATAAATAAATAAATAAATGTGTGAATGAAACAATGTATGTGAAATCAAGAGAATAGGGCATTGTTTCCCAAAGACCGGCTGAGACCCTTAGGTGGGTACAGTGCACATTCCCTTTGATGCCATATATTTCAAATCGATTCATTATGTTTCAATAAAAATAAAGTCTAAATCATGTCTGTGATACTAAAAGTATTTGATAAACAACTTCTTCTTGTGCAAAGTCCATTATGAAACACAAACATTTTAATCATCAAAACAGTAAAAATGTTAAATGTGTCACATGAATGAAATTCCTTTGTCTGAACAAGCAACAAAACTGAAACTGTAACAAAATAATTTAACAAAATAAAGTAAAATATACTCTTGGTGATATATCAGTACAGCAGCCCACGATATTGATACTGTATCAGTACATTAAACTGTACAATATATCGATATTTCAATATTTTTGCACAGCCCTAGTTGCAAGAGTTTTTTGGGTCGTCTTGTCACGATCTGCATGTCGTCTGCACTGTGATATACAGTGAGTCAGTGAATCCTGTCTGTCTGCTCTGGATGAGTGTTTCTATGTTTATTCCTTTCACTACTACATATTTGTGTGAATTGTGATTTTCTGTGCTCACAAAAATAAAGACAAACACAGAAACAGAAACAGACTGAATGTTGCTTCTGATTTGTTGCTGCGTCTCCTCCTGCACTCGGACTGAACACACCACAAAAACACACACAGGTCCAACTGTCTCACTAGAAATATTCAAATGTTAAGATGTGTTTTGTATCATTTCTAATCTTGAATGTTGAAAAGAAAGAGAAATCTTCTACATTTAATATCCAAATAGTTGACTTCTGGATCCTTTTATTGCTGCTTCAGTGTCTGTTTTTCATTGTTTCAAATTTGAGTAACACATTGTTCAGAGACATGATCACTCAGTCAGCAATCAAATACACTCATGAATGTTCAATACTGGTCAAATCCACCTTTATTTTGTCATTTATGAATAATGTCGATTGACTTGGGTCGTGAAGGTTTGTGACTTTTAAAATATAGAAAAAAAAGTTTGGGAAACACTGGTGTGGGGGACATCACCAGTCGAGTGTGAACACTGGATTCAGTCTGTCCGTGTGTGTGTCACTCAGAGGAAATAGTGACTGAATGAATGAAACAGAACAGATAAAGTCTGAATGAAGTGAAGTGAAAACATCTCTTGTGACCCACGTGAGGGTAGTCAATGCTCTCTGGTCTTACAGTAGTTTGTTTAGGTGTTGGGCCAAAACTAACAAGTAAAGACTGAATATATAAATGGACATAGCTAAGCTGCCAGTTGCCATGTTCCAAACAGGAAGTGCACATGGACGCACTTCCAGCACCATCGACTCTGGCTCCAACTGACTTTAAATTGAAAAATGATCATCCCTGTCTTTGTCACTGCTGCTGTGAGTCTCATCATAGACTTTTTTCACAACAGCCAGAAGAGTCGTGATGTCGGGTAAACATCACTTCCAGTTCATGCTTTTCTGTGCTAAAATATGTGTGTAAATGTGTGTTGTATTCTCCAGCAGCTTCATAAATCTGCCCCATCACCAAATCTTCAACCAACAAACTCCACAAAGAATAAACATTCTTCATGAACAATTTATCCACAACTATCAAGAGAAGAAAGACCAAAACTTAAAGGAAACAACGACCACACATAAGTGACACATTGAACACACACTCTAGGATTTTAGAGACAGATTTGTGCAGTTTAAATGTGAGACATGTGATCTGTGAACATCTGTAGCATTTGAACTGCACAAATCTGTCTGTGTTAATATCTACATCATGAAACCCGTTTTAATTTGAATTCTAGAATCAGTCTGAGTGAACAATTTCCTTATTAACAAATTACTTATTACTTGTGTTTTATTCATGACCATAGTGTTAGTTTAGTTTCTTGTGTCACTTATGTGTGGTCGTTGTTCACCTTTAAGTTTCGCTCTTTCTTCTCTTGATAGTTGTGGATAAATTGTTCATGAAGAATGTTTATTCTTTGTGGAGTTTGTTGGTTGAAGATTTGGTGATGAAGCAGATTTATGAAGCTGCTGGAGAAAACAACACTCATTTACATAAATATTTTTGCCATAGAAAAACAGGAACTGGAAGTGGTCTATTAGTGGAAGGTCTATTTTGGTCTAAAATGTTTGTTTTAAACCATTTCTACATGATCATGGAGTTTTTATTTCACAATTTTGTTTGTTAATAAATTCCTAAAATGGACCTGGCTCCAAATTCTCTCCTCTAACCGCAGGCCTCTGTGAGCTTCATTTGACTGGAGCTGAACTCTGTGGGTGATGTGACACTCACTTAGTCCACTTCTTTATACAGTCTGTGACAGACATGTCAAACTCAGGCCCAGGGGCCAAATTTGGCCCGTGATATAATTATATTTGGCTCGCTGACTACAGATGGACTATAGAGACATGATTTATTTAAAATGTGTTATTATTTTATATTCTGCTTGTTCTGAATTCAATGTTTAAGCAAAACTATTATTAAACATTTATTTTTTAAAAAGTACAGATCTCAAAAGAAGAGAAAACATGCAGATGTTGTTGAAATTTTTCAATAAATATTTCGTTTGGCCCATGACTTAGTCCCAGTTTTTAATTTTGGCCTCTGTGAATTTGATTTGATTTGAGTAAAGTGGATTAAGTTAGTCTAAGTTAAAATGTGCTTCATTGGAGTGACTGAGGTTTCTATTTTAACTGTGAAAAGAACAACAGACAAAGACAAAGGTAATGAGTTTGTGTTAGAGTCGAGAAATGACTTTGCCTTGGTCTAAATTTTATTTATTTTTTATTAAAATGGGAAACCAGAAACTACAGCCACAAGTCACAAACAACATAATGAATAAGATGATTTAAGAGGAGTTTGTTTGTCACTCATTTAAAGATCCTGTATCGACCAAATCAAGCGTAAACTTTAAGACACGTTCTAATGTTTCCTCATCACAAACTGACCTGGAGTTATGTTTTGTTTCATTCACACGTACAAACTCTGCACATTTAGACTGAGTATTTCTCTCTGTTCCATCTTGTGATGCCATGTGGTAATACAAGAAGTGCTCCACTGTGTTTTTAAACTCCACACACCTTCACTAGAATCATCTGGATCTGTTTTACATTATCTAAAACCTTTGAGCTTTTTGTAAATTGTCTTTATAAGAAGAATACAGATCTTATGTCGTGTCGAATGATCAGATCAATCTCTCAACAAAAACACCATGTTTACATTTACAACTCAAACTGAACTCATCAAAACAACAGAATGAATCTTTCTAACCCTCATTTGTGACTTTGATTCTTAATTACCTGCTAATTGAAGCTAGCCGCGAGTCCTTGGAGCTCTGGTATTTTTAGGTTAAAGCCAAAGGATCACGTTGCATTAACCACTCACCTTGTTCTGACTCACTTCTGAACCTCTGCAGCAAACCTCTACTCACAATTCTACACATTTCACCAGATTTCATAACATTCTCCTGACATGCAAAAGTTTAAGACCATTTCTAAGTTTCAAAACACTACAATTCTCAATTAAAACATGCCGATCTTGCTTTAATCTGAAATATTTGGTTAAAAAACGGGGTTACCTACTTCATAAAGTCCAAGCTACCGTCCAAAGCCGTGGTATTTTTAGCTGCGCTGGATCATATTGCGGTGAGACCTCTTTGTAACCTATCACTTGCCGTTTTCCTTCCCCAAATATTGATAAATCTTGAGTGAAATTTCGTCGTGAATCCAAAATCTACAAACTTGAAAGTGAAAATGATCCGAAAAAGGCGTTAGATCCTGGCGTTAGCGGCTGGTGGGCCTCCTCGGTTCTCGCTCCATGGCGCTCAGGGCAGAGGCACGGTCCAAAGGGGGAAATGACAGCACCAGGCCGGGTACATGACAGCTGTGGCCCCCCTAAAGCTCCAGACACCTGCCCCCCCACCCTGCAGGACAGATTTAGCCCGGCAGGGTCACATGTGCAGGGGGACAGGGCACAGCGAGGGGGCGGACGCTTTATTTGTGGGTCAATTTGTACAAGTGTCACAGTGAATGAAGAACGCACTCAGAACTGGATCAAAATACTGTTGTTTTATAGAAAATGGAACAAAACAAACAAACTCTTATGGTTTGATATTATGACATAAAAACACTGTGGTTTAGTCCTGTTAAATAAATCCTTTAATCCTGGTTTAGTCCTGGTTTAGTCTTGGTTGAGCTCTGATTTAGACTCGGTTTAGTTATGATTTAGTCCTGGGTTAGTCCTGGTTTAGTCCTGGGTTAGTCCTGGTTTAGGCCTGGGTTAGTCCTGGTTTAGTCCTAGTTTAGTCCTGCTTTAGTCCTAGTTTAGATCTGGTTTAGTCCAACTTTAGTTCTGGTTTAGTCCTGGTTTACTCTTGGATTAGATCTGGTTCAGTCCGACTTTAGTCCTGGTTTAGTTCTTGTTTAGTCCTGGTTTAGTCCTGGTTTCATCTTGCCCTGAAAAAAAAAAAAAAAAAAAAAAAAGAATTTGTTAGATTTACTAGAAAAAAAAAATCCTTCTAACAATTTACACTTGCACTTTTGGAGTCAGTGTTACTGCTGTAAAATCAGC
>NW_026570970.1:38123942-38168942 GCF_026225935.1 Boleophthalmus pectinirostris | reverse complement strand
AAACTTTAATCCATGACTAAACCAAGACTAAACCAGGTCTAAACCAGGACTAAACCAGAACTAAACCAAGACTAAACTAAGTATAAACCAGGTCTAAACCAGAACTAAACTAAGTATAAACCAGGACTAAACCAGGACTAAACTAAGTATAAACCAGGTCTAAACCAGGACTAAACCAGGTCTAAACCAAGACTAAACTAAGTATAAACCAGGACTAAACCAGAACTAAACCAAGACTAAACTAAGTATAAACCAGGACTAAACCAGAACTAAACCAGGACTAAACTAAGTATATACCAGGACTAAACTAGAACTAAACTAGAACTAAACCAGGACTAAACCCAGACCAAACCACCAGATGAATGTAGCAACTGCTCCCAGTGTGCAGCAGTTTACACATAATCGTGAAATATAAAAATAAACATCTTATTTTACATAAAAAACAACAGTATATACAGATAAAAACTCGACTGTGGATGAAATGACACCAGTGTAACTGAATCCATGATTTTCACATTGATCAAACTAAACATACCAGACCTTAAAGTCCAAATGTCACAATTCCATTTGTTCTAACAGTGACTAGGTTTGTTGGATAATATCTGTGCTCCATATTTATCAGACTTTTACATCAGTGAAGTGACAGTTTGTGGAAAAACAGTTGAACAAATAATAATAGCAATAATAACAAATAATTACAAGATGTAGCTCTGAGCTGTAAAACAGAATCCCTCTGTCTGTGTCATCAACACAGAAACCTCCATCCAACATGCAGAGTTTTTCTGACACTTTAAACCTTCATTTCACTAAATAAATCTGTTGTCATTTGTTTGTGTTCATCTAATGATCACGATTGTGGAGTCTGAAGAGGCTTCGGCCCTTGTTTACATTATGGTTGCTAGGTAACAGTTCAGGAATGACCTCTGCATATGTCCCATCTGCTGCTCGTGTCCAACCACAAAATAACAATTTAACAATATCAATTCAGCAGAATAAAACCTGATGTTAATGGTCTTTTAGAGAACAAGTGTTCTGACCTTCATCTGCACTTTAAACGATCATAAGTCCTCAAAATGAAAAGACTGAAACAAATCAAACAGTGTAATGTTTTAAGAGAATGTTGTGAGTTCTCATATAAAAGGACTGGACCAGGACTGGACCAGGTCTAATCTGGGTCTAAACCAAGACCTCCAGCATTCTAACCAAAGTACAACAGCTCCTCCTGATGCACAATGCCCAAAGATTTAACATGATGTTTGAAAATATGAGAAATGATCACAGACTGTATAAAGAAGTGGACTAAGTGAGTGTGACGTTACCCAGTGTTTGCAGTCCAATGAAGCTCATGAGGCCAGCAGTTACAGGAGCCAATTTGGAGCTAAGATTGTCTGTTATTAATGTTCAGATCTTGATTTAGGCACAAAACAGTGACATAAAACTCCAGGATCATGTAGAGCAGGTTCAGACAAACATTTTAAGACCAAAATGACGAGTCTGACGGTCGCAGTTACACAGCAAGAGTAGGGTGACCAGATTTTCAAAATCAAAAACTGGGACACTCTTGGTTTGTGGTGGTTGGTGATAATAAAATTGTGAAATCGTCATCATTAAAGAAAACTGATTTGTACTCGGCTCATTCATGACATGTGAGACAGTACAGACACATTTTCTTTGTGTTTTAGACTTTTTTAAGAATCCTTTTCGGTATTTTACTTAAATAAATGACAATTTATGCTTCTTTTTTTTCTGTTGTCAGGCTCAGATTGGTCCAAAATAGAGACATCTGGGACATTTCTTGTTTAATACTGAGACAAATCAGTGGTTTTGTGTAAATCTGCTGGGACAGAGGACACAGGATCAAAACTGGGACTGTCCTGGGTCAACCGGGACATCTGCTCACCCTAAACAAGGACACACTTTTTCAATTGAACGTGAACTGGAGCCGTAAGTGCGCCCATGTTCACTTCCTGTTTGCAACATAGCTGCTAGCAGGTTAGCTATGTCCATTTATATTTACAGTGAATGGAAATGCCATGATGAAGATGTGGTTGGAGAGTCCACCAGGTTCAGATGTTCTCCATCTCCTCACATAAAAGTGGAGGTGGCCTCTGAGGACACGGAGCTGCGACTCGGCCGGGGCACCGCTGTGCTTTTCTTGAGCCCGATCTTCCTGAGGATCTGTTCAAACCTCCTCCTGAACTTCACTCCCACAAACGCGTAGAGCACCGGGTTCACGCAGCTGTGAAGGAGACCCAGGCTGTGCGTCGCCAGCATCGCCCCGTCCACGGCCAACCGCGCTGGACACCGGTACGGCACCAACTTCGTCCGGAAAAACGTGTCCGCCATCACCGCCATGTGGTAGGGCATCCAGCACAGTAAGAACGCCCCGACCACACAAACAATCACTCGCATCGCTTTCTGCTTCTGAAAACCTCCGCGGATTTGCAGTAAGCGCTGGATGGTGACGCCGTAGCAGACCAGCATGACCGCCAACGGGATCAAGAAGCCTAAAGTGTGACGCACGATCCTCGTCGCCAAACGCCAAGAATCCGCGCTGGTCGGGTCGTAGCGTTCGTGGCAGACGATTTGACTTGAGTTTTGTGAAGTGTAGGCAGAGCTAAAGAGACCGGGGAGAGACAAAAACGCTCCGACCAACCACACGGCCCCACACACGGCCCAGCTGAGCAGTTTACGGTCCCTCCTCCTCTCCTCCATCGCGCGGACTATCACAAGATATCTGTCCACGCTGATGCACGACAAGAACAGGATACTGGAATAAAAACTCAGCTCCTGGAAAACGGTGACGATTTTGCACAGGATGTCTCCGAAGATCCACCCGCGCGACACCGAAGTGGCCCAGAAGGGGAGCGTGAAGGCCAGCAGGAGGTCGGCGATGGCCAGGTGGAGCAGGTACAGGTCGGACGGGGGCAGGGCCTGCTTGGTGTTGGCGATCACCAGGGACACGCAGAGGTTGCCGGGCAGCGCCAGGAGGAAGATCAGGACGTAGAAGGCCGCGATGGCGACCATGGCGACGTTGCTGATGGAGAAGTGCGGGCAGGGCTGCGTCTCGGGGTCAGGGGTGAAGCCGGAGTAGTTGTACATGTAGTTGGTTAAGTTCAGCTCCTCGTAGATGGTCTCGAAGTCTGCGACAAAAGACGAGGAGAATTCATCTGCGGCACAAAGCAGATCATCTTAAAACTAGTTGTGTCTGCTAATGTGTGCATTGTGTCACCATGGTAACTGCTTAACATTCTGTCATACACATACATGTAGAACACCCTCAGCAATATGTCACTGCAAAGTATTAATGAAGCTATTTCCTGATCTCTGTTCTAATGTCGTTGATCAAGACGACATCGTGACTGGACATGGACATCCCCACACTCCTCTCACGTCGTATGACCACACAACACACAACGTCACACAACGTCACACAACGTCACACAACGACACACAACGTCACACAACATCACACAACGTCACACAACGTCACACAACGTCACACAACATCACACAACGTCACACAACGTCACACAACGGCTTCACTGATGAATCTAGATCAGACATGTCAAATTCAGGCACAGGGATCAAATTTGGCCCACAATATAATTATATTTGGCCCATGAGATCATATCAAATCTGTATTAGAACTGCCCGCCAGATACAGACCGACTATAGAGATATTGTTTATTTAAAATGTTGTTATTATTTTATATTCTGCTTGTTCTAGGATTCAATGTTTAAGCAAAACTATTATTAAACATTTATTTTAAGAAAAGTTTTTACGTATCTCTAAAGAAGAGAAAACATGCAGATGTTGTTGACATTTTTCAATAAATATTTAGTTTGGCCCCTGACTTATTCCCAGTTTTTTTATTTTGGCCTCTGTGAATTTGAGTTTGACACTTCTGGTCTAGATCCATCCAGATCTCTAGACACCAGTTTAGAGCGACCTACACTCATCTGCATATTTCATATTTAACCCTTACATACTGTTCAGGTCAACATTCAACAGTAGGAAAAAAAGAAAACAGCCTAAGTATCATTCTTTTATCCTGAAATGTGATGAGTTTTACTAAATTTTGCCAAAATACACAAAAAAGGAAAACATGTTTAAAATGTTATTTTTTTAGAGAATCTTGAAACTGTGACATTGCACAGACCATGTTTGTGTTGTTTTCAAAGTTCACTGTTTGGAGATTCCCCAGTGCCCCAGGTTCACAGAGACAGACACCTGTTGGTTTTTAAAAGGGCAAAGAGGAATTTCAAAACAGTGAAAGAGTGATGCTCCTGTTTATGGAGCACAGAAGGAACAAGTGAATCAAGGGGGAGAGATCTTTTCTTCTAAGTTTGAATTCACTCTCGTACATGTAAAAGAAGAACAAGAATGTCATCCTGATGACACATTACATATGACTGCAGAGGTGACCTCCTGGGAGCTCCACCATCATCATCATCATCCTTGACTACACTGCCAATAAAGGAGGAGTGAAAAACCTTGACACCAGCTTCTCCACACAGCAGCTTCAGCAGTGTTATTGAGGCCAGTGCAGAGATCTGAACCTGACCCAGATTAAGAAATCACACCAGAAACCAACACAAGGACACAGAAGAGAAGAAGATGTAACTTGTGCCCTGCAAAAAAAAGAACTGCAAAACAGATACAACCTGCTGCAAAGGTGAGAAACCCAGATGTCCCCCACACACAAAGTTTCCTACCACTGCTTTGACTGATCTGACTAGATTGAAATAAACAGAATGGCTGCAGTGGAGAAACATGGATATATTATACATTTCTACAGTTCCAGAATATTCATGTCATTAATAAAATATATCTAAATAATAATGTCTTGATACTGTGTGATAGTAGATGTTTTTCTCCAAAAACAAGTGTTTAAAAAAAAATATATAATACATATACATATATATATATATATATATATATATATATATATATATATAGTAAATAAACAAGAACTTATGAACTTCCAGAACAATTGTTTAACTAATAATTAATTAATTAATGTAGGTAATTGATGATATTGTATTGGTAATATTTGTCAACATTTGTTGTTGTGCCCCCTCTGTCTGTCCTTCTAATCAAAGCCCGACTCACAAAGGTCACAGAGAGCTGCTTTAACTTAGAACTGTCCAGTTCCACTCTGTAATATCAATGACCTCTTTCCTTACTCTGCTCTGTACTTTACTGACAGACTTACCTACTTACCTTGACTATTTTATGACATTGTATTTTAGTATTTTAAACATTATTTATTGAAAAAGTACCTTAGGTCACATGTACACTGAACAGCTCATTTTTATTTGAACTATATTTAAACTAAAAACAGAACAGACACATCACAGTCAAAATGTAACTATTGTAAATCAGAACTTACCCGACATGATGGCAGCTGCTTCTCTGATGGAGTCCAGGAGAAAATGAGCTGAAAACAGAGGAACCACTTTTTGTCTCTCCCTCTATCGCTCTCTTCTTCTCCTTCTCCTTCTCTCCTCCCTCTGAGCTGATGTCATTCACAAAACAGCTTTTACAGAACTGTCACTCAAACCAAAACTCAAATGTTATTTTACTGATTTATTTATTACTATTTTATGGGTTTGCTTTTATTTGACTTGACTTTTGTTTATAAAATCAGCTCTAGAAATAAAGTGCATTTGGACACTTGAGTCATTATTAAAGATCCTTCGTGACTTCACCAACAACTTTTCCAAACTCGTGAGAATCGGCTGAAGTGTTTCCATGTGACCGGAGCTGCACCAGTCACAGGCTCTGATCATCTGTCCATCACGTTCAGCGAGAGTCATCCCTGATGGAGAGAAACGTCAGATCATTCCACTGTTTTCACTCAAATGTTCTGCTTATGCTCCTGGACGTGTTTAAAGAGATTTCAAACCCGATCTTGAACAGAAATCAACATCATCGGCTGAAGGTTGTAGGTGCATGTTCTGTAGCGTGCTCCTTATCCAATGGAAAAAATATATATAAGTTAAACATTTCTCTCTCTAACCCCCTACATATTTAGCATTTAATAAAAAAGTTTCACAAAATTGCATGCATATTTAAAGGATCTCAAAGACCTTGAAGTTTCTGTCATTGTGGCTTTATTCCTGCTGAAGTCCTGAAGGAAACACAATTAAAGAGTCACATTTTACAACATAATCTCCTGTTCACTCAACAGACATGCATTTGTGTCTCATGATAGAAAACATGATATTGACTGACAGTAAACATATTTTATTGATGAAAATGTTATGCTGAAGACACGTCTCAATTAGAGGCGACAAGGAGAAAAATCCCACACATTGTCTGACTTGCAGTGTTGGGAAGGTTACTTTTCAAATGTATTTCCCTACAGATTACAGATTACATACCCCAAAATGTAGTTTGTAACGTGATCCATTAAATTACTTCCACAGACAGACTAACATGAGTCTCACTGACACCATGTGTGGTACAGGAGCAGATGATGATCATGAAGAATAACACTGAAATTGCATCAGCTACAGAAAAAAATCTAAATGCATTTTCAAAAAACTTGAAACACCACAAATTTCTCCTCAGCTGGAGCATTTTCAGAAGAATATAATTTTAAAAGTTCATAAATAAGGACCTGCCTATTGTTCTGTGAGGTTCATTAAAGATACTTAACAAACGTTCATGACACGCTCATTTCAGTCAAATGAGTCAAATGACAAAAACAAAAGAAAGAACCTAAGATTCTGTTGAACAGAAAGTTTTGTTATAATTCCCAAAAGTCCCACAGAGCTGTCACACTGTGTCATGAGACTGGTCACAGCTCATATGTGAAAGTGAAAGTAAAGACTTCAAAATGACAACAAACAAAACACGAGAGACACAACAACAACAACAGCACTGTGACCATGACGACAGCCGCCCCACAGCCACAAGCTCCCTGGTTCAGTCACATCAGGTCACATACAGGTTTAACCCAGAGACACTGAAGGACGGGTCACATTTCTGTCAGGGGCCCTGCCTCTGTTTCCATGGAGATGGTATTGCTCTTTTTAACTTAAACTTATCTAAGTTGCAGTTATTCAGGAGTTAGGCTTGCCTCCCCACAGATCTGGCCTGTACCGTGGGGTGATGGAGTTATGTCTTGTCTTGAAGATGAGTTTAATGGGCAGCAGTAGCTCAGTTGGTGGTTCGATTCCAGCTCTCGACATAAACATCCACTGACTCCAGCTCCCACAGATGAATGCTGTTGTTGTGTCCTTGGGCAAGACACTTAACCCACCTTGCCCACAGTGTCTGCGTACACTGTGTGTGAATGTGTGTGTGAATGGGGTGAGTGGTTCCTTGTTGTAAAGAGCTTTGAGCCTTGAAGGTGGAAAAGTGCTATAGAAAAATGTGACCATTTACCAATGTCATACTGTGGAACATACCAGGTAAAACATTGACATCTCCATGGAAACAAGCAAAACCTACAATAGAAAAGTTACATAGTGCAACTTTTAGTACTTTACTACTCTGCAAATAAAGTTACATAGTACTGCTTTTACTCCACTGCAAATCATTTCCTTCTGGGATCGATAAAAGTATTAAAACTCTAATTCTAATCAATACTATCTCTCTACATACTCATTTCGGATATAAAGCCACATATAGAGGTGGAGGTTGTGGGTTGAATTCCCAGGTTGTCCTGGTCTTTCTGTGTGGAGTTTGCATGTGCTTCCTGTGTCTTTCATTACTCCAATTTCCTTGATCAGAATCCTCCAGCCATAGTCCTGTCCAAGACGAACCACAAGCTCTGGAGATGGATCCCTGAGCTCTGTGCTGCTCCACTGCTCCAACTGCCACTGGGCCAAATGCAGAAGAAATGTTTCCCTACAGGGTCAATAAAACACTTACCTTCACCTTATAAAAGAAAATACTACCACTTAATAATGCTGAAAATCACCTTCTATTGTCTTAAGAAAGAGTGTTTTTATTATCATCGACCTGTTCATGTTTATGTTTATTTATGAAATGTGGACCGTGCACATTGATCAGCATGTGTTAGTGCAGCTGTAGGCAGTGTTGGGAAGGTTACTTCTAAAATGTATTCCCCTACAGATTACAGATTACAGACCCCAAAATGTAGTTTGTAACGGAATCCATTAAATTATTTTGGTGAGTAATGTAATCTGAATACTTTGGATTACTTGATTTGCTGTAGAGAAGCAAAGACGAGGAAATCGTCACATAAGATGTTTTATCTGCTAAAAGAAAATAAAAAGCCCAGACTTTACTGAACCAAATTAAAAATATTATTGATAGAAGATGAGGAGACACATCCATGCTGCATGGTTTAGTCCTGGTTTAGTCCTGGTTTAGTCCTGGTTTAGATCTAGTTTAATTCTGGTTTAGATCTAGTTTGGCCTAGTTTTAGTCCTGGTTTTAGTCCCGTTTAGGCCTGGTTTAGTCCTGGTTTTAGACCTGTTTAAGACCTGGATTAGACCTGTTTTAGACCTGTTTTAGACCTGGTTTACACCTGGTTTAGATCTAGTTTAGACCTAGTTTAGTTTCCGGCAATGAGTGGAATTACCGAAAAAAAAGAAAAAAAAAGGGGGGGATATAGCCCAAAATGTGATGTGAAAACAGAAAAATACCACCGTGTAATCCATTTATTTTAACAAAGTAACCGTAATCCAATTACCACTCATTGAAACAGTAACTGTAACTGAATACAGTTACTCATAATTTGTACTCTGATTACGTAACTCTGGTACATGTAATCTGTTACTCCCCAACACTGGCTGTAGATGTGCAGAGTTTGACGTGCAGGAACCATTTTCATCTGGATGGCAAGACAAAAACAGGACATAGGCACAAAAACATTCAGTCCATCACACATGACACACATTAAGACTGAAGTCATATTAATAAAATTAGGACATATTAAACACACACACAGCACACACATTATGACACTGAACACAAATCACAATCACACAACAAGACAGAGACATTTGCTGTGATGTTAAACCCACACAGATGAGTGTGAGGTGTCAGTATTGAGAGTCAAGTTTGTTCCATAGTACTGAAAAGGAGTTTGAAGTGTTTGTATTGTGAAGTAGTACAGTAGTTTGTGTACTGTGACCCACACTGTCCCTGTGTGTGTTTAGAGGAAGTGCGTCTCACATGCTGCTGTTGCACACAGGTCTTGAGTTTGACGGTTTCCTGTTTCATTTCACGTTTGAATCACAAGCTCCAGAGTTTAAACATGAGACCAGGGTGTGTGTGTGTGTGTGAGAGAGTGTGTGCATGTATGCGTGTGCATGTGAGTGCGTGTGTGTGTGAAGCATGATCTGTACACTCCTGAAACCAAAGGGTACAGCCTGTCACAATAACAAAAGCTCAAGTATTGTTGAAGTAAATACAGATGATAAACAATAAAACTGAAACTGACTTCTGCCACTGACAAAAACCCTGAAGCAGAAATTACCTCAAAACTCTGAATGTACAAACCTGAGAAGAACATGAGGTGCCAGAAAGAAATGCAAGACTTTAGTAGTTAGTTTGTATCTGTGATGAGGCACAATAGTTTTTCAGTTGAACCTTTACAGTTCAAATCCAACCACAGCACATGATGAAAAGTTTCACATTAGATCAAAATCCTCACAATAAAAAAAAAAAACATAATTGTTCCATCTGTCATGTGTTGGACAATAATTTAATATTCAATATCTTGTGACTGTAACTGTAACAGTTCTGGTGACATCAGAGGAAGGCCGGAGTCTTCAGATGGGCGAGTGGCACGATGGCACCAACCATTCACAACCAGCAGGGGGCACCACAGGACACAAACTTGAAAAATATGTTTCATAGGTTTGTATGTCACTTGAAAATGTTAAATGGCCTTACATAACTCTTCATTAACACTAATTTCATAATAACAACAACAACAACAACAATAATAATAATGATAATTTCAAAATGTAATTGAGACATTTAAATATTCCCACATGTACCACATGTACTGTATATAGTTGGATTCTGTTCAGTTCTTGAGAAGTTTTAATTGACATTTGACATTTGAATAGGCCTACATGTGTGTGTATAAGTTGTTTAGGGCTTATTTGCTGGGCTGATGTAGTTAGTAAATTATGAGAAATGCTCTTGTTTATGTGAAGTGTGCGGCGGCACGGTGGCTGAGTGGCTAGCACTCATGACTCACAGCAAGAAGGTTCTTGATCCCCGGGTCGCCTGGGCCTTTCTGTGTGGAGTTTGTGTGTTTCTCTCTGTGTCTCTGGGTGCTCCGGCTTCCCCCATCAACACAAAACCTGCTCCAGGTCTCCAGAACACTTGATAGTCAAGGTCAGTTAAATACAATCAATTCAATCATTGTGTCCTTAGGCAAGACACTTCACCCACATTGCCTAGTATGAAAGTGGTGTGAGTGATGGTGGTGGCTGATTGAGATTGTTGTTGTGCTTCTGTCAGTGTGCCCCAGGGCAGCTGTGGCTACAATAGCAGCTTACAATCACCAGGGTATCGAGTGGCTGAATGAATAGTGCTGAAAGTGTCTTTGATGACAGAAAATGTCTGTGAAAAGCACTGTCGAAATAAAGACTTACTTAACTATTTTTCACAGGAAGACGTGTGTGTCAAATATTGGTATTGGTCCAATACTGAAAATGTGGTCGATATATGACACCGATATTCACATAGACATCTTCAGAGTCTGAGCACTTTGGCTGTTGGGACTGTCCCGCCATGTTTGGATGAAACACCTGCTTCACTCAATGTACATACAAACTTCTCTTTTGTGTCATAAAATATATGCTTTATTCACACTTACAACACAAACCAGGAAGACGTCTGCAAAGATGCGATGACAATGTTGAGAGTCTGATCAAATCTATAGGAAAAGTTAGAAAATGTCCAGGTTTGTTCATCTCCATGTCATTGTAGAGTTCTGTTATATTCAGATAATCAACAATTCCAACCACACCTCTGTTTTCATCATTTCCCACTGACACACAACTTATCACACTTCTCTGTTTAGTCATTAGATTCTTCATGACTAATAATTCCCTCACACACCAGGAACACACCACAACAATGAAGTACAATAAAGATATTTATTGACGATGGACAGATGTGATGACTGTGACGAGACTCTGGATGGAGCTCTGTCTCAGGTGGTCGTCAAGTCGATTCAGGACCCTCCTCCTCTTTTGGAGATGATGAAGTTTCACCCCCCACCCCACCCCTCTGCCTCACCTCTACCACCTCCAGTGTCCAGGCCCCAGGGTGAAGACATCTCCGAAACGTCAGAGTCGGCCACACCCATCATTGCAACATCTTCTGTCAGTGCCAAAAGCCGCCCTCCCCAGTGAGACATCTCAGATTTGGCTGAAAAATGTTCTAAAAATTTCTAAAATTACCAAATGAAAGAATCTAAAATTTTAGCTCAATCTCTTCAGTGGTTCAGTTATTGTTAACCTTGCTCGCAGGTGAAAAAGTACATAAGATGAAAAATGATTTGTGAGAGTTCATTTTCAAAAATTTCGTTGGAGATGTTAATAGTAGATGTTTGTCTGTGCCCACATGGGGAACCGAGGGGCCAAAGAAGGGGCCAAAAAGGTCAAATCTGGTCTGTGACCATCCATCAGCTCAGAAAAGTGTGGGATTGTCATTCTCTCAAATATTCAGGTTCAACAGTTAGTTTGTAAATATCTCCTTGGAGTAAATAGATCTTGGACCTCAAAAAAAAAAAAAAACAAAAGCAAAAAAAAACAACAATAAAAAAAAACAAACAAACAAAAAAAAAAACACTGTGCCCCCCTTAATAAAGATACCCAATATTTGACAAGACAGAATCTACAATAATACACATTTTCATCTTCTTAGCTCTATTTTTTTATGAAGTTATGGTCTCTCAAAAAAGTGGGCATAGCTTCAAAATTTCAATGGGCCATAACTCAGAAACCACTGAAGGGATTGAGCTAAAATTTCTCTCAGATTCTCTCATTTGGTGATTTTAGAATTTAAAAAAAAAAAAAAAAAAAGAATCTGCCAAATCTGACATGGCTCATAGGAGAGATTCCCTGAAAACGGCTGATTTGATATGGACGGACCCCAAAGTTCATTCAACAAAGTTCATACTCATACTTTCTCTTTGTGTCTGTCTGAGTCTCTACAAGTGGAAATGAAGTTATGTGGTTTCAACTAAATTCCTCTAATGGAATTCTCCAGCACTTTTCACTGGATACATGATCAGTGGTCACATTTTCATACCGCACTTTTCCACCTTCAAACACTGTGCCAAATGATCTACTGCCCCCTGCTGTCTGATAATGACACGTGTTTCTGTCATTATTCTGAAACCACCTTAAACATAAAAACACATGTATTTAAAATGTATTGGATAAGTCTGTAGACAACTAAAGACATGTCCTGACCCTCTCCTCTTCATCCTCTGCTCCTCTCCTCTACAAATATTTACTCTCTCTCTCTCTCTCCTGCACATTTCCAAACCATCTCAGTCTGGACACATCTGAATTTATTTATTAAGGATCTTCAGGTCTCCTGGTGTCTCCTCTGTCTGTGCTCCTGTCAGTGCTCCTGTCATTACTTCTGTGTGTGCTCCTGTCATTACTTCTGTGTGTGCTCCTGTCAGTGCTCCTGTCTGGCTTCTGTGTGTGCTCCTGTCAGTGCTTCTGTGTGCTCCTGTCTGTGCTCTGTGTGCTCCTGTCAGTGCTTCTGTGTGTGCTCCTGTCTCCTGTCTCTGTCTGTCTCCTGTCAGTGCTTCTGTCTGCTCCTGTCAGTGCTCCTGTCTGTGTCTGTCCTGTCTGTCTCTGTGTGCTCCTGTCAGTGCTTCTGTGTGTGCTCCTGTCTGTGCCTCTGTGTGTGCTCCTGTCAGTGCTTCTGTGTGTGCTCCTGTCTGTGCTTCTGTGTGTGCTCCTGTCTGTGCTTCTGTGTGTGCTCCTGTCAGTGCTTCTGTCAGTGCTCCTGTCAGTGCTCCTGTCTCCTGTGTGCTTCTGTGTGTGCTCCTGTCTGTGCTTCTGTCTGTGCTTCTGTGTGTGCTCCTGTCAGTGCTTCTGTGTGTGCTGTCATTACTTCTGTGTGTGCTCCTGTCAGTGCTTCTGTCTGTGCTCCTGTCTGTGCTTCTGTGTGTGCTCCTGTCAGTGCTTCTGTCTGTCTGTTCTGTCTGTGCACCTGTCTGCTCCTCTGCTTGTGCACCTGTCAGTGCTCCTCTACTTGTGCAACTGTCTGTCAGTGCTCCTGTCACTCCCTAACAAACACACAATCTCAGTTTCAGTCTTCACTCTTCATCTTTAGATTAATTACAACACTGTTCAATTCAAGTCCAAATAAAAGCCAGTTTCAGTTCAGTCCTCATCCAAATCCAGCCACATTTTATTCCCAGTTTAAAAACACTATGAACTACTGGAGTCAGATTTCTGTAATGTTCCTGTCATCCTTTAACTAGGATGTGATTCAGTCGTTTTGTCTGTGTGCTTGGGCCACCATCTTACTGACTGCAGTGTCCTATTTTATGCACTGGATGGCGCTACAGGGCCGTTAAATGGCGGACACTGTTGGACACTCGGGAGTTCAGGGACTTTTTATTTTTATTATTTTAGTTGTGTTGTGTTTCAAAGTGTGTGTGGATGCTTAGATTTCACTTTCACCTGCGAAGAAAACGAGTCAACAACACAATCGGACAAAACCAATCTCGATATTTGACATTTTTGAAGACAGACACAGTGAAAAGTGAAGTTTATTTGCACAGATTGATTGGAGCAGAAGCACACAGGAGCAAACCAGAGGGGGGCGCTAGAGTCCGTGTTAATGTGCCTAGTCAATGTCAATAATATGACCTTAAAACTTGTACTGAGTGTAAAATCTGGTCTGAATTTGGTTTAGTCCTGGTCCAGTACTTGCACTAGTCCTGGTTTACAGTTTGTTTGTTTTTTATTTCAGACATGATCCAGTTCTGATCTCTTCTGTGAAACAAATACTAACATGATGAGTTAGTCCAAGTCTAGTCCTTGTTTAGTCCTGGTTACTTCTATTGATAACAAGGATGCATTAAATGTTTAGTAGACCTGGGCCAGTCCTGGTTTAGTCCTGTCTTAATCTTAAATTTCTTTTATGGAATAAGCACTTGCTCTAAAATTCCTGGTCTGGTCCTGGTCCAATTCTGGTTTAGACTTGGTTTATACAGCTTTTATTTCAGATCTTATATGGGTCTAGTCCTGGTCTGGTTCTGGTCAAGTCCTGTTTTAGTCCAGGATTAGCCCTGAAGTAATTTCTTCTGTGGAACAAGCACAGATCTCTTCTATGAAACAAATATATGAGTTAGTCCTAGTCTAGTCCTAGTTTGGACTAAACTGGACCAGGGTCTAGGTTTAGTCCTGACTTGATCTTACTTTTCTTCCAAGGAACAAGCACTTGCTCTCAAAGTCCTGGTCTAGTCCTGGTCCAGACCTGGTTTAGACTTGGTTCATACAGCTTTTATTTCAGATCTTATATGGGTCTAGTCCTTGTTCTGGTTAAGTCCTGATTTAGTCTGGGTTTAGTCCTGACCTAATCTTACTTTTCTTCTGTGGAACAAGCACTTGCACTGAAGACCAAGTCCTGGTCTGGTCCGGTCCTGGTTTAGTCTTGGTCTCTTCTATGAAACAAATACATGTGTTAGTCCTAGTTTAGATCCTGGTCCAGTTTAGTCCAGATTTAGTTCTGACCTAATCTTAAAGACCAAGTCCCAGTCTAGTTCTGGTTAAATCCTGGTCTAATCCAGATCCAGACCTGTTTTAGTCCTGGTTTATACAGCTTTTATGATACTTAACATGGGTGTAGTCCTGGTTTAGTTCTGACTTGAGCCTACTTTTCCTCAATCTAACAAGTACTTGGCCTGAAAGTTTACTCCCGGTCTAGTCCCCGCCTCTTTGCTCCTGTCTGTTTCTCCGTAATCGTCTTCCCCCATTTCAACTTTATTAGGCCGTTTTGAGTGGTCCCTCCTTGATAAAACATACAACCTACATCCAAAAAAAAAAAAAAGACGCAAAAATGTCCTCCTCCATCTTCTTCCTTTTCACACCCTTTTTCAGTCACTTCAGATGAAAACGTTTGCTCATTTGACTTATGAAAACAAAGTGCGCGAGTGTTCCGGGTCACGTCGGGTGTGTCGTTTCTAACATGGCGACGGAGAGGAGGAGACGGGTAGGCAACGCTGGCACCAAACGGTTTGTGAAGAACGAAAAGACGGAATTTTGATCCCTGGATTTCAAACCACAACTGTGTGCAATTTGTCAGAGGGCTGGGTAATAAATAGGCTGTTAAAATGTAAAGTTTTGTCCATACATTTGTGTGAAAGACTCAAGAGAAGACTAAAAACTACTACTACTCAAATGTTCTGCCCTGACGCAGTTTCACAGAGAAGTGGCTGCGACTCCCAGTTCAGGTTGTTTGTTTTTGTCCAAGAATTTCATAATTACAAGAAGTAAATGACTAAAAACAGGAGCTTAATCAGGTTAAAGGGCCTGCATGACACCATTTCCTGATCTACTGTGTGTTCTACTGGAGTTTCCTCGTCACAAACAAACCCGGTGACCACCTCGTGATGTCATGTGGTAATACAGGAAGTGTTCCATTGTTTTTAAACTGCACCTTCATGAGAATCACTGGAATCATTTCAGACCAGGGGTTTTCAAACTGTGGGTGAATGTGCGACACTCCTAAGAGTAGGTAAAAACAGCCGAGCCGAGAACCCCACCCACTCTGCACGGCCTGGTTTAGTCCTTGGTTTAGTCCTGGTTTAGTCCTGGTTTAGTCCTGGTTTAGTCCTGGTTTAGTCCTGGTTTAGTCCTGGTTTAGACCTTGGTTTAGTCATGGCTTAGACCTAGATTTAGTCCTGGTTTAGACCTAGCTTTAGTCCTGGTTTAGTCCTGGTTCAGACCTAGATTTAATTCTGGTTCAGTCCTGGTTTAGACCTAGATTTAGTCCTGGTTTAGTCCTGGCTTAGATGTAGATTTAGTCCTGGTTTAGACCTAGGTTCAGTCCTGGTTTAGTACTGGCTTAGACCAAGATTTAGTCCTGGTTTAGACCTAGATTCAGTCCTGGTTTAGATCTTAGTTTAATCCTAGTTCTGACCTGATTTTAAGGCTGGTTTTAATCCTGGTTTGAGTCCTTGTTTTAGTCCTGTTTTTACACAGTCCACGTGACGTACGGGAGGAGACCCGAGCTACTCAAGTGTACGTGAGAAGAAATGGTCCACACGTGTACACGTGGCAAAAAAGTTGACGCTCCAAACTATGAGTAGGTTGTCAAAATGGCAACATGACTTCTACATCAGTCCTGCTGCAGATGTGTACACATGTGGACCGTTATTTTTTTCTCACATGTGTCACGCCTCTGTTTCAGGCTAAACTCAAGGTAAATGGAGCTGTTAACTTGAAAACTACCACTATATGACATCACAAGGTGGAACAGAGCATTTGGAGCTTTGGAGATGTAGACAGACTAATAATAAAGTGTTACTCAAACATGTCAATGAAACAAAACAACTCCAGGTGTGTTTTTGAGAAGGTAACAGCATTCGAATGTGACTTAAAGCTCACAAGAGTCACTTTTGCAGAATATAGGACCTTTAACTAAAATTAACTGAAATAAAGTCTTTTTCTGTGCCACATCTGCCTTGAGGCAATTTCAAAGAGAAGTGGCTGCTCATAGTAGCTCAGAAAGTATCTTAAATGAAGTGTCAGGTTTAATTGGATATTTTAAACAAGATTCTAAAGACTTAATACAGTTGGCAATGTGATTTTTTCAACTTTCGTACATGTGAAAAATAAATTATAGTCTAATAGTTAGATCTCTACAAATGTGTTCTGAAATGCACAGGATTCTGAGATTAGTTTACAGGTCAGGAGATGTGGACTCTCAAATCTAATCGCAAAGGCCAAGAAATAAAAAAAAAAAACAAAAAAAAACATACAATTAAACTGAAAACGGAATATTTTCAAATAATGAGGATGTGTCCAGAATACAATGTCATCTCAAAATGACTCTAATCTATTTCAGGTCATTTGGCACAGTTCACAAGAACATCGGCAGTCATGTTTGTAGTTTTTTTAGACTAATGCGTAAAAAAAAAAATCATTGACTTTATCACCCAGCCCTGCAGAAACCTAACTACTGTTGATATGATTCAGGCCTGTCACGATAATGACTCTATCCACTTTGAAACGCTTTAAGTTAGTCAGCGTTTTTCCAGATGTGTTACTTTTTGTAGAGTTAAAGAGGGGGTATTAACTGCTTACACAAGACATTTAGATCGCCAGGCTACCCTTTATGTTTCACTTTAGTTTTTGAAGCGCAGTTGGAGTGCTGAATAAGCTCCAGGAGAGATCACTAGATTACTCAAACATGCATGGACGACATCTAAAACCTCTTTGGGTGGGTTTGTGATGAGGAAACGTGGTAGAAACATGATAGAGCTCAAAAAAAAGAACAATTTTGCATAAGACCCCCTCTTTAAATATAGTCTGGGTCTTGTGGGCACAGAGCTGATCCGCCCTCACCTTTCACACTTTTAATATCCATCGTTTTTGGCGGTCACTTGGCTCCATTATCGTTTATTGGGACACTTTTCTGTAGCATTATATCGTGCTTCAGACTGTTATCGTGACAGGCCTGTGAGCTGTATGTGGTTTTGTGCGCTGGCGGCGTGTTGGCCCTGTGTCTGCCCCGGGGCAGGTTGGCACAGCAGTGGCAGCTCTCATCTCTTAGCTCGCCGGGGGTCTCTGCCGTTGCTGATGGACACAGAGGATTTGGAGCCAGGGTTTTGGGGCAGTCCTGTCACCGAGCTCTGGGTGGAACCATTGTTCCCGGGAGCGCGACCGTTCGGACGAGACGTCCCAAAGCCCCCGGCCGCAGCGGGAGGAGCAGCGCCCCCTGTGGAGAAGGACGTCATGGCACCATTACCTGCAGAGAGAGTAGAGGAGCTAGTGATGTGAATTTAAATAATAAAAGTACAGGTCTGATGTGAGAACATTTTGTTCAATTAAATTAAATTAAATTAAATTAGCAGAACTATTCTGCCAATCAGTTTTTCAGTCTTTAAATTACTTATTTTCAAGACCCCATTTTTGCTGATAAACTCCAGTTTTCACCACGACTGTACGTGTGCACTTCCTCCCACCATGTTCTTAAAACAGTGACACATGTAGGAATTTGTTTGCACCTTGTTGTGATGACAGGTGTGATGTATTATAACTAGAGAACAGACACAAGCACAAGTGTGTAACTTTTCTAGTGGAGGTTATTTCCACTGCTGACTTGTTGACTGAGGTGCTACTGTGTAAAAGGGGCATTTGATGTGCTCATGAGCATGGACATGTCCTCTGTCTAAACCTGCTCCAGGACTCCAGAGGGGAAATGTTTATATATCAACTGTCATTTTTATAAATAAATAACCTGACATCTAATCTTTAGTAGGCAGAGAGCAGAGCCAGAGGAGCCAGAGGAGCAGGAGACAACAGAGCCAGAGACAAAGGAGCAGAGCCAGAGGAGCCAAAGACAGAGAAGCAGAGCCAAAGAAACAGACAAGAGCAGAAAGGGGCAGCGACTTACCTGGCGGAGCAGTTGTACCTGAGTTCTGGTTGGGAGGAGAGTTTCCTCTCTGGTTCTGGTTCTGGTCCGGTTTGCCCTGAGACAAAAGACAAACGTCACTAAAGAGCAGGGGCCTGGATTGTAAAGTGTTAAAGTGGTGATAATAGATAGATAATAGAAACAACTGCATTATTTCTGTCCACTTGTGTTACACTCACTGGTTTGTTCTGCTGGTTGGCCTGGGCCAGCAGCTCTGGGTTTGGTTCACTGAAGTTGGGCACTTCAGAATACACCATGCAGAACCTACACAAGGCACAAAGCACAAAGCACAGCACCGTCAAAATAATGATGAAAACTTGTGTAGAATAAGGCTGCACAACGTAACACAATCTAATCAATTAACACATGGCAAAGGCTGCATTTATTTAGTTAAGAGAAGGTCAAAAGGGACTGGAGATGGAAATGAATGTAAACCTCTACAAACCTGTTCTGAAACTGGCGTCTTGTTTCATAGTTTCATAATTTAGTCTTCTCTCAAAAGTGAATTCTCCTGGGAGGTGTTTACAATAGACCTTTTTCACAACGGCCGGAAGTGCCCCGCTGTAGGTTTGCGGGAGTTCCAGTTAATGGTTTTCTGTGGTGGAAATGTCTCACGTATTTTCCACCAGCTTCATAAATCTGAAGAATGAAGAATTTATCCACAATTTTGAATTTATTTATTTTTTTATCAAAAGAAGAAAGGAGAACAACGACAACGTATTAGTCACACACTGAACAAAATTTATGGTCATGAATAAAACAAGTAATAAGTCATTTGTTAATAAGTAACTTGTGAACTCAGACTGACTTTACAATTAAAAGGTAAAAATAGATTTCATGATCTAGATATCAGCATAGATAGACAGATTTGTGCAATTTAAATGCTCTATGCCAATATCTACATCATGAAATCTATTTTTAATTTTAATTGCAGAATCAGTCTGAGTGAACAAGTTCCTCCTGTTTTATTCATGACCATAACATTAGTTTTGTTCAGTGTGTCACTAATGTGTGGTCGTTGTTTCCTTTAAGTTTTGTTCTTTCTTCTCTTGATAGTTGTGGATAAATTGTTCATATTAGAATGTTTATCCTTTGTGGAGTTTGTTGGTTGAAGATTTGGTGATGGGGCAGATTTATGAAGCTGCTAAAGAAAACGATACACATTTACACAGATATTTTACCAGAGAAAAGCAATAAAGTAAGTAACGTTTACCCTACATCGCAACACTTCCGGCCGTTGTAATAAAGGTCTACAGGGCTGCAACTGAATCAAAATCTAATCGCTATTTGTGGAGTAAATTGGTACTTCAAAAATTGCGGTCTTTGCGATTTGCTAATTGTGTCCATTCAAACAACAAAATCTCTTGCCTTATTGTGTATCACACTGCTAACCCTGCAGTTCAACATTTCAGAACATATCTGTACAGATGTATTCTTTGCAATATGAAGTGACAAAGTAATACACAATAGTTTTGCAATCTAATGTATTTTTTCCTGAAAGTGTTTATCGCAAAGACTGTCAGAATAATTCCAGTAAACCTTCAGTCCTGGTTTCCTCTGAACAGTCTCCTGTTATTTAATCACGTGTTGCAAATCGAATGACAGCTGCCTGTGTAAAAGTGCAGTTTTTCACAAAATGCTGCCCAAACAGAAGGTGACTCACTCTCCAATCTTCTGCAGGTCTCCCCCTCTCCCTGTGTACAGTGTGAGACAGCCTTTCCACAGCGACGCGTACCTGAAAAACACACGGATTTATGACTCTGAGATGTTTGTGCAGCCAGGTCTCTGTGGCCGTACGAGTCAGGTCAGGTCAGTTCAGTTCAGTGGCATTTACGAGCTACAAGTGAAAATGAACTCAACTTTCTCCCAGTGGCTCTCAAACTTTTAACACCAATCCCACCAAAGAAAAGATTTGGCGTTCAAGTACTACACTGTAGTTCTAAACCAGAAATGATTCAAAAGAGGACGGAAAAATGGATAAAGTAAACGAGTGAGTCAAACCAACAAACTGAAGAGCTCCGCAAGTCCCACCTGGAAGTCCTCGTGAACCTCAGTCAGAGAAACTGCTTTGACCTCAAGTGCCACAACATGAACAACAAGACTTATTTTTATTTGTCAGATCACCCATTACAAGTGAGACTGATTTGTACATTTTATTTTTAGTGCAGCTTTAAGTCAGCGTGGAGTTGTATTTAAAAAGTCCACTGGCACAAATCTGCTGCTCTGTCACCTCCATGGAGATGCTTAAAAGTGTTGCCTGAAATGTTCTACAGTACTACAGCATTAAATGTATCAATCTCCATGGAATATGAAATGATCAGGCCAAGTTACAGGTCAGATCCTTGGAGAGGCGAGTCCCCTCACACTAAGAATGCATGTTTTTCTATGTTTTTTCATCAAAAAAAATCAACTTTAATTCAATAAATGCAGATAAAACAGGTTTGAAGCACTAACATTTCTATGGCTGACTCCCTACTGAAACATTACACAGTCCACTTTTAATGACGAATCACAAGTTTAGATAGGTGTATTATAATATTAATATTAAGGTACAATTTATTGTTCCCACAGGGGAATGTGTCCTCTGCATTTGACCCATCCTTCAGTGTCTCTGGGTTAAACAGTGGGACCCTTCTCCAGATCTGGGTCTCTAGTCTTGGTCAGGACTAACTTAGCTGGAGGATTTGACCTATTGCGTATGTTTTGGGTACTACAGTAAATGAAGCGTTACCCTCTGGTGAGTTTGATGATGTCTCCGGGTTGGATGAGGCTCCCGAGCTCGTCCCAAACAGAAATAGCGATGCTTCCACTTTTATCAGCCACTTTACAAGAGCGCACCTCGTGTCCATCTTTAGTTTTGGTCACTCGGCCTGGAACGGAACAAACACAAGATCGAGGAGTTAATACGTTGTCAGAGGAATATGAATAAAGCAGGGTTTGAAATGCTGTTTTAAAAGGTGCACTGTTCAACTTTTCTGGGGGGAGCGTCGCCTACAGACTTGTCATCATGGAGATGTTAGCGCTTTGCCAGGAATGTTCCATGATACGACATTAAACATATTGCTCAAAAGCATTCTAGACAAAGAAATAGCATTTCCACGGAGACAAGCAGGTCCCCCAGAAATGTTTAAATATGATGCAACTGAAATAAATTTTCCCATCATCACAATTTTGCAGCTTTTTTTAGATTTTTATTGGTAAATTATTGACAAAAACTGTTAATTAAATATTAATAAATGCCAAAAAATTTGAATGTCTATTTGAAAATGCTTTAGAAATTTTAACTCGATTGTAAATGCTTTTTGCAAGATATTAATTTAGTCTGCACTTCTCAAAAGTACAAAAAAACTAAGACTGTGCAGTTCTTTTTCATCTTTAATATGGACAAAAAAATAAAAAAAATAAAATAAAAAAGCAGCTTCCTCTCTGTCTATTACACCTTTGTTTTAGTAAATAAATGATCAATAGTTATTCAGGTTGGAATGTACTTTGTTGATAAAATCTGCAGTAAATGATTGACAGTCTGGTTAGTACAGATGTTGTGACAGTGACACAGCTGCTACTCACCTATTTCCAAAACAATGAACACTATATTGAGATTTTTAGATCCGGGCTTCACGTCCTTTATGAGAAATAAGGCCTCGTTTGCGGGGGCTGCCATGTTTTAAGATTACAACAGCAATTCGCGTCTTCTCAAGAGGGAAATGTCCAAGAATCTTCAGCTTTGAGCCAAATTTTAACGCACTTTTTCACTCAATGTGCACGTAAAGCCTCGCCTCATAGGACCACAGCAAGGTTTAATCACAATATCCAACATGAAAATGAGCAGGCGTCGTGTTAGCTTCCTCTTTTAGCGAGACTTCTGTGCCAGTCCAGCTCCATTTTGTGATTTAAGTCCTTATTAGTCGCTTCATTTCCTTTTAAAGCGTTGATATCACGTTTAGAGCAGACAAGAGCCCAAAATCAGGACTATCTGGATCTGTAAAATGCCTGCTTAAGATCATAAACGAGTATAAATCTAAAGTTTCAGCTAAATATCCCTTTGGGCAGAGATGTGCAGTTATACCTCCGGCGGTTCGGTTTAGTTTGATTGTATTTTCAATGCCAAAACCCGCATTCCTTTTGTGTAGCTTCACTAGCCGCTAACTGCTAACCACCAACTATTATTAGCCGGGCAGCTTCTTAAACTGCTTTTTACAAATATCCCAGCCTCGTTCGGCCTGAATACTGCTGCTATCTCAGTATTGGCTAATAATCCCCGAGGCCTGCGCTTTGATAACCGCTCAAAGGCCTAAAACCACTGTAAAATTCGTATCAAAATACATGAATAGTTTCCCACGCTTCCACAACAGGACAGAATCTACGTCAGCAGCGGCTGCCGGGTCATTTTATAGGATTCGGACTGTACCACTATGCGCCACAAATGAGGGATGTAAGTTTATGTTTGTCGCTTTTTTATGAGTTATTTGGTTTTAACAAATAATTTTGGTCAGATTTATAAACCTGTTAGATGTACTCAAAATACAGAATAGAAATAATAACAGTAAATCCCTTAAATAAAACATGTTTTTATTGGAAGTCCAGTCCACGTCAACACCTCGGGGAAAACGCAGAACTCGCGAGATTACCACAAGGAGGCTCGTAAATTTTATAAACGTCACATTTACATTATTTTATGTCAATTCCAATAACAGATATTATAAATATTTGCCTATATCTGTGTTTAGAAACATGCTCATTCAAATGCCACAACATAAAAAGTTGAAACAGATGAATTAGCATAAAAAGTAAATAATACACCTCTAATACAAATAAATCAAGACGTTTGGACAGTACATTTTAAATACTCATGTAAGTTTATACATTCAACAGGGGTTTAGTGGATTGTCGTTCGTGTTTGGTCAAGATAAAAAGTGAAAAAGTTTATCGTCACGAACAGGATTCGAACCTGTGCGGGGAAACCCCATTGGATTTCGAGTCCAACGCCTTAACCTCTCGGCCACCGTGACTCCATTCTTCAGTATGGTGCAGTGACGTAATTTAAAGGGCAAGCGGACCATTTTTGAAATAGCTGAAATCCTTTGATAGATTATAAAAATATATATCATATTGACATTATTGTGCAGATAAGTGTTAAACAAGACGATAATTAAAACGAAACACATGCGGTGGTTTGAAACAATGCTAAAATAAGTGTTATGAATAAAAACACAGGAGGGCGCTAAAGACCAACAAACCATGCGGACTGTTTACGGAAGTTGAAGTACAGAAAAAATAATTAAGATATAAAAATAAACTGAGAAAGTATATTTATGGCTGAATAGATGGGCTGGTTTTGGGACTTTTGAGTTTTTTGATTGTGTCTGTGAAAATGAAATCTATATCTATATCTATCTATCTATCTATATATATATATATATATATATATATAGGCACCGGGCCCTGACATGATCCATGCGTACTGGCTAAAGAAGCTCACTGCCCTCCACGAGCGCCTGGCAGCACAGATGAACCAGCTTCTAAGGGATGGGACTCACCCTGAATGGTTAACCCAAGGGCGTACGATCCTGATCCTAAAGGATCCCTCAAAGGGAGATCCAACTATCGGCCAATAACCTGTCTCTCCACAACATGGAAGCTCATGTCAGGCATCATTGCGGCTAAGATAAGTGGGCACATGAATCAATACATGAGTGCAGCACAGAAGGGTATCGGCAAAAACACCAGGGGAGCCAAACACCAACTCCTGGTTGACCGAACAGTCGCCCGCGACTGCAGAACCCGTAAGACCAACCTGTGCACTGCCTGGATTGATTACAAGAAAGCCTACGACTCAATGCCACACACATGGATCACTGAGTGCTTGAAGCTGTACAATATCAACAGGACTCTAAGGGCGTTCATTGCGAACTCGAATGCGGTTGTGGAAAACCACCCTTGAAGCCAAGGGGAAGCCACTTGCACATGTGTCCATCAAATGTGGCATATACCAAGGAGACTCACTGTCCCCACTACTGTTCTGCATAGGCCTGAACCCTCTCAGCCAAATAATCGACCGCACTGGCTATGGATACCGACTCAGAAACGGGGCCACCACCAGTCACCTCCTCTACATGGATGACATCAAGCTGTACGCTAAGAGTGAGCGAGACATTGACTCACTGATCCACAGCACAAGGATCTACAGCACAGACATTGGGATGTCATTCGGGCTTGAGAAATGTAGCAGGATGGTGACAAAGAGAGGGAAGGTAGAACACACAGAGGGGGTGTCACTCCCAGAGGGAACAATAGCAGACGTTGAGGACAGTTACAAGTACCTTGGTATCCCACAAGCAAATGGCAACCTCGAAGAGGCAACAAGGAAAGCGGCTACGGCCAAATACCTGCAAAGAGTGAGGCAAGTCCTTAGAAGCCAGCTCAATGGCAAGAACAAGGTGCAGGCAATCAACAGCTACGCCCTGCCAGTGATCAGATACCCTGCAGGGATTGTAAGCTGGCCAAAGGAGGAGATACAGACCACAGATGTTAAGACACGAAAGCTCCTGACCTGCATGGAGGGTTCCATCCCAAATCCAGCACCCTGAGACTGTACGCAGGCCGGAAGGAAGGGGGCCGAGGACTAGTGAGTGTGGGAACCACTGTCCAGGATGAAACATCCAAGCTCCTTGAGTACATCAAGGACAAGGCCCCGGCAGATGAGGTGCTCAGAGAATGTCTCAGACAGTGGGGTCCAGAGGAAGAGGTGCTGGAGGGACCATCATGGCAGGACAAACCCCTACATGGGGCGTACCACCGGAACATAACTGAAGTGGCTGATATCAAGAAATCCTACCAATGGCTTGAGAGGGCTGGTCTGAAGGACAGCACAGAGGCACTGATCCTGGCTGCTCAGGAGCAGGCCCTGGGCACTCGAGCAATAGAGGCCCAGATCTACCACACCAGACAAGACCCACGGTGTAGACTGTGCAAAGAGGCTCCTGAGACAGTCCAGCACATAACTGCGGGGTGTGTAAGATGCTGGCAGGGAAAGCATACATGGAGCGACATAACCAAGTGGCGGGCAGAGTGTACAGAAACATCTGTGCAGAGTACGGGCTGGAGACCCCAGGATCAAGGTGGGAAACACCTCCAAAGGTTGTGGAGAATGACCGAGCCAAGATCCTGTGGGACTTCCAGATACAGACTGACAGAATGGTGATGGCGAACCAACCAGACATAGTGGTGGTGGATAAGAAACAGAGCAGAGCCGTGGTGGTGGACATCGCAATACCAAGCGATGGTAATATCAGGAAAAAGGAACACGAGAAGCTAGAGAAATACCAGGGGCTCAAGGAAGAGCTGGAGAGAGCCTGGAAAGTAAAGGCATCAGTGGTGCCTGTGGTGATCGGACACTCGGGGCTGTAACCCCCAAACTGGAAGAGGCTTCAACAGATACCGGGAAAAACAATGGAACATCTCAGTCCAGAAAAGTGCAGTACTGGGAACAGCAAAGATACTGCGCAGAACTGTCAAGCTCCCAGGCCTCTGGTAGACGACCCGAGCTGAATGAGGGTGAGAGACCAACCACCGTGGAAGGTGAGAAACACATTTTTTTTTTTTTATATATATATATATATATAAACTCTATTATTGTATAGAATATTTGACTATGTGAACACAAATAGAAAGACAATTATTATTATTAGGCCACTGGCTTTAATTAGTAAAATAAATACTGTATTAGCCAATTTAATTCAAGTTATTTTAATTATCCAGGGATGGCCCCAGCTGATTTTTGTGACTGCCATCAATATAAACTTGAATAAACAATAATGACAATGTGTATTTATTTAATTATAATGAAGTAGTAGATAAAAACACAACCTCCTTTTAATTTACTTCTCTTTTTCCATTATTACTCACTGTTTCAAAAGACACATCTATTCTATATTGTCCAACCAAAATTCTATTCTGAATGTAAATAAGTTTACACCCATGATAAAAAACACTTTATACTTGTCAAATCAAAAAGTACTAATATAAAATAACCTATAATAACCTTTCTGTATCATATTTTACAAAGAATATTCAGGAATAGACTCAATACTCAATACTGATTCCAATACCATGATGATAACTTCTTTTCTTTTCTTTTCTTCTTCTTCTTTTCTGTTCTTGTGTGGTCTTCTATCTGTACTAAGAAACAAAATGACAAAACAAAACAAAAAAATACCAGAAGCAGCTAGTGTTGATGTTTTAAAAATGCTTTATTGATACTAAAGAAATTACATTTAGAAAAGTGTGAATTCAGAGAAACATAAACCCAAAAAATGTCTAATAACTAATAAACGTCTTTGGTCAAATTTCTACGTTTAACAGCATCTAAAAATAAAACAGATCTGTTAGACCTAGATGCCTGAAAATAAAACTAAACTTCTATTTAAAGAGGGGGTATTATGCAAAATCGAAGTTTTAGATGTCATCTGTGCATGTCTGAGTAATTTAGCGATCTCTCACAGACTCTATTCAAAACAATGGATATTATAGTTTTATGTTCAAACCCTCCTTACTTTAGCTGTAAGATTCTGTACAAGGCTCCGCCCACAAGTCCACATCACTCATACTCCCTCAGTTCTCCATAAATTGACATGATACAAAACTGTACACTACAACTTGACAAATCTGACGCGATGTGCAGTCGTTTCACGCCCGCTGACTGTGTTGTGATGGAGCTCAGAAGTGGGAGTGACTTAGCGTACAGAGCAAAGGGAGAGGAGAGTGTCAAAAATCAAAAGTGACACTTATAAATGATGTTGATGCATTGTTTTGGGGTGAATATATCATTTTCAAAACCTAACATAACAGGGTGATGCAGAGTTGGGACCAAGTTGTTGTTTTGCAAGTCTCAAGTAAGTCTCAAGTCTGAAGTCAAAAACAGGCAAGTCCAAGTCAAGTCCAAGTTGTCTGCCTTGAGCTTCAAAACTTTAGATTTTTGCCATTTAAAGGACTTTTAAGATCAAATGTACTTAAAATGTCAAGGTATATTTATACTTTTATTATATATATTTATATAAGAGTTGTAGATATGCAAATTTGTCCTTTTTAAAGGTCTTGTCAAGATCTTAGTGTGAATCATTACAGAATAGAAATAGAAATAGAAAATAAAGAATTCAGATTAATGCTTAATAACAGTTACTTTTTCATGTGTCTGCACTGAAATTTAAGGATCATGTTCTATGTAGTTCCGTCTGTTTTCCTCTGTTGTACTGTATATACCAGGGCTGGGCAAACTTTTTGACTCGTGGGCAACAAAAGGTTCTAAAATTTGACAAAAGTGCTGGACCAGGAGCAGATGGATGGAGTTTGCTGTAATCCACCTCATAAGTGAAAAAAATAACATGGGGTAAGTAGGAAACATATCCCATGTTATTGAACTATCCATAAATGAAAATTACAAAGCATCACAATATATAAATATGTGTCTTTCAAGTCCCATGATATTTACTATTTATTGAAATTACTTTTAAAACACGGAAAATTATTATTATTATTCAAGTTCAGCGGGCAAGACTAAAGATTAAAGGGCCGCATATGGCCCCCTGGCCGTAGTTTGCCCACCCCTGGTATATACTGTAGTACATTTGAGGATACCACATCACAGTACTTCAGTTCCATCTAAAGTAACAAACAGAAGTGGGAGCAACATGTTCCAGTTTGTTTCTGTAAAATTCAGTGCCGCATTTATCAACTGTATAGACAAAAGTATTTTCTAAAAACATATTTATTTTTAGGAGAAGCATCAAATGCTCTGAAATTACAGGGCTCAAGGCCAAGTCAAGTCCCAATTCTTTGTCCATTTTATCAAGTCAAGTCACAAGTCCTAAAAATAGTGGCTCAAGTCTGACTCGAACTCCAAGTCCCACCTCTGTCTGTACGTAAACGTTATAGGGACAGTTTTTTTTTTTTTTGTGCCAAGCAATTATGAGGTCTGACTTTTTTGAGGACGATGGTTTTGTGATGCAAACTTATCACTCTTTTGAACACATATTGTTTTGAGAAGAAAATCACTTTACTTTAATGTCCCCAGCCAACTTGCTGGACTACTTTCGTCAGCACCGAAACTGACCAGTATCTCGGCTCAGTGGGCGCTTTCGGGGGTAAGTCAGTGTGGATGCACGACATTGCTGACGGGGATGACGTACAGATGCATGTCAAAAAACCCGAACTATCCCTTTAAATAATGAGGAGCCGTGCATCGTGCAGTTTTATCGTAGAACACCACGACACGCAGCAGAGTGGCGCTACGACCCACAGCGGCTGAGCATTGTTTACCTGTTGCTATGGTGATTTTATGGCGATGGCAGCAGAGCAGTGATACAGAACGGTGATTTGGCTGTGGCCGGACTACCTACTAACGCATTTCTAGTATAATAATGTTAAGTCAAAAGTGTAATACCCCCTCTTTAACAAATCCCCTCTTGTATTTATGCATAGAGTGAATTCACAATGATTAAAAACAAGCTATTCACAAGATGTAGGTAAACACCAGGACAACTGACTGAGAAAGACTTAAAATGACATCAAGAAACATCTGTAACGTGTGTAAAAGGTGATTGTAATTCATTCTCCCCTTGTATTTTGCATATATTAGTACGTTTAACATCAAAATGAATTAGAAATAACAAAATAAAAGGCATAAAAATGATGACACAGTAGCTATCTCCCCTCTCTGTACTAAAATACGCTTGTCTATTATTTCAAATGCATAGATTTCACAATAATTCAGGTTTTATCCACAATACAGTGTAAAGTAGAGCCACAGAACTCTCTAGAAGGTACAAGATAAATCGGTTACACAGTTTTCACTTTCATTCTTGTGCTGGCATAATACGTCTAAACTAATATTTTAGACTTTTAATAACTTTAGTTTAGATATGACGATTAGTGAGACTTTGCAGTGACACCGCGCGGGGGTGTTGTGCATGTATGTGTATGGTAGAATGAGTGCGGTGGAGGAGGATCGGACCAAAACGCCAAGAGGTTTGGAGCTTAGTCCTGGTTTCATCCATTTTAGAGACAATTTGGACTTGGTTTAATCCTGCTTTAGTCCTGATTTATACTTGGGTTAGACTTGGGTCAGTCCTTGTTTAGTTCTGATTTAGATCTGTTTGTCCTGCTTTAGATTTGGTTTAGTTCTGATTTAGTCCTGGTTTAGTTCTGGTTTAGTCCTGGTTTAGTTCTGGTTTAATCCCAGTTTATACCAGGTTTATATCTGATTATACCTTGGTTTTGTCCTTTTATAGTCCGTTTATACTTGGTTGTCCTGCTTTAGGTCTGGTTTAGACCTGATTTAGTCTTGGTTTAGTCCTGGTTTAGACCTGGTTTAGTCCTTGTTTAGACCTGGTTTAGTCCTGGTTTAGACTTAGTTTAGACTTGGTTTAGTCCTGGTTTAGTTCTGGTTTAGTCCTGGTTTAGACCTGGTTTAGACCTGGTTTAGTCCTGGTTTAGTTCTGGTTTAGTCCTGGTTTAGACCTGGTTTAGTCCTGGTTTAGTCCTGGTTTAGTTCCTGGTTTAGTCCTGGTTTAGACCTGGTTTAGTCCTGGTTTAGACCTGGTTTAGTCCTGGTTTAGACCTGGTTTATTCCTGGTTTAGTCCTGGTTTAGACCTGGTTTAGTCCTGGTTTAGTCCTGGTTTAGACCTGGTTTAGTCCTGGTTTAGTCATGGTTTAGACCTGGTTTAGTCCTGGTTTAGTCCTGGTTTAGTCTCATTCAGCTTGTGTAATTATGACATTTTGACACACAGATTCCTGTTCTTTGCAATAAAATCAACCTTCCCTTTTTAACCCATGATGTCTCTTCTCTCTTCTCTGTTCATCTCTCTCCCCCTCCCTTCATCCCTCCCTTCATCCCTCCCTTCATCCCTCCCTCCCTCTCTCCTCTCTCTTTTTCACCCCTGTAGCTCTGTTCTTTCTAGAGTCATTCCTCAAACAAGAATGTGACCGTTGTCATCCATCAAACCTCGAACAAGCCCTGCAGACCTTCACCACACTTGAGACCACGACGACAACGCCATGCTGCACAGATAACGCCACACTGCGGAACATTTCAACCAAAACTACAACAACTCCACAGAGACGGGCAGGTAGCGCACCCTCCGCCAGGAAAGTGACACAGTGGGGCTTTAGAGAAGGCCCCAAACTCCCCCACGTGTCTTAAAGTGATACCATCTCCTGAAGGAATTTGCCCTGCTCCAGCCCACCTGCACATCAGACACAAATCATACACACGTCTCCAAAAGCCTCTGAAGGCACTGCAGGAGTAGGAGTAGTAGTAGTATTAGTAGTAGCAGGATTAGGAGTAAGTGGTAGTATTAGAAGTAATTGTTTAGTTGTTACAACGCTTGCACTTGCAGCCGTAACAGTGAAAGTGTTTTAGTTGCAGTAATAGTAGTAGCAGTAGTAGTAGTCACAGTCATAGTAGTAGTAATACTAGTAGCAGCAGCAGCAGTAGTAGTAGTAGTAGTAGTAGTAGTAGTAGTAGTAGTAGTAATATTACAAGTAATTGTTTAGTTGTTACAACACTTGTACTTGGTACTTGCAGCTGTAACAATGAATGTGTTTTAGTTGCAGTAATAGTAGTAGTAGTCACCATCATAGTAGTAGTAGTAGTAGTAGTAGTAGTAGTAGTTTTAGGAGAAACAGTAGTATTAGCGGTGGTAGTATTAGAAGTAATTGTTTGTTTAGTTGTTACAACACTCGTACTTGCAAAGTACCATCGTAGTAGTAGTAGTAGTAGTAGTAGTAGTAGTAGTAGTAGTAGTAGTAGTAGTAATAGTAGTAGTTGTGGGAGTAGCAGCAGCAGTATTGCTAGTAACAGAAGTAATTGTTTAGAGTTGTTACAATACTTGTACTCGCAGCTGTAACAATGAAGGTGTTTTAGTTGCAGTAATAGTAGTGTCAGTAGTAGTAGCATTCATCGTCATAGTAGTAGTAATAGCAGCAGTAGTAGTAGTAGTAGTTGTTGTAGTAGTAGTAGCAGCAGTATTGGCAGTGGTCGTAACAGAAGTAATTGTTTAGTTGTTACAATAAATGAACTTGCAGCTGTAACAATGATGGTATTTTAGTTGTATTATTTGTAGTGTCAGTAGTTGTAGTCACTGTCATAGTAGTAGTAGCAGTAACATTATTTGCAGTTGTAGTAGCTGTAGTAGTAGTAGTTAGTAGTAGTTTTAGAAGAAGCCTATCAGAAACAGTAATACAGTAGCAGGAGTAGTAACATTAGCAGTAGTAGTAGTAGTCATATTTCTTAGTAGCAGCAGCAGCAATACTGGCAGTAGTAGTAGTAGTTGTAATACTAGCATGTGTAGTAGTAGTAGTAGTATAAAGCAGTATTAGCAGTACACATATGAACAGTAACATTTGCAGTAGTAGCAGTAAGCAGCAGTATAGGCGGTGGTAGTAGAAGTAGGTGTTTTAGTTGCAGTAATAGTAGTAATAGTAGTAATAGTAGTAGTAGTAGTAGTAGTAGTAGTAGTAGTAGTAGTAGTAGTAGTAGTAGTAGTAGCAGTAGTAGTTGCTGTATAATAGTAAACATCCAGATTCAAATGAGTCCTGCTGTGTATTTCCATATTCAAAACAGTGGGATGGTTTTGTCCTGCTCCTCCGTCTCACCTGAAACTATCACATACTGGACTTTTACACATCGCCATGGAAACACACTCACACTGACATATGTTCACCTCAAACACCACGACCATACCATCCAGATATGTGTGGGTATAGACCTGGTTTAGTCCTGGTTTAGTCCTGGTTTAGTTCTGGTTTAGACCTGGGTTTAGACCTTGTTTAGTACTGGTTTAGTACTGGTTTAGACCTGGTTTAGACCTAGTTTAGTCCTAATTTAGATCTGGTTTAGATCTGGTTTAGACCTTGTTTAGACCTTGTTCAATCCTTGTTTATATATGGCTTAAACTTAGTTCAGTCCTGGTTTAAATCTGGTTTAATCCTGGTTTAGACATGGTTTAGGCCAAATTTAGTCCTGGTTTAGTCCTAGTTTAGAACTGGTTTAGATCTGGTTTGGTCCTGGTTTATTCCTGATTGGGACCGGGGTTGGATCAGTTAAGTCCCAATTTGGACCATTTAGTTATGGTTTAGATCCTGGTTTAAATCTGGTTTAGTCGTTGTTTACACTTGATTTAGTCCTGGTTTAGGCCTGGTTTAGTCCTGGTTCAGTCCTGGTTTTGATCTGGTCAGTTCTTGTTTGGAGCTGGTCAGAAATAGTTCTGATTCAGTTCGAGTTTAGTCCTGTTTTAGACTTTGTTTAAACCTGGTCTAGATCTGGGTAGAACTAGTTCCAGTTTAGTCTTTGTTTGGACCTGGTTTGGTTCTGGTCTACAACTAGTCCTGGATTAGATCTGGTGAAGTCCTGGAATGGACCATTCTGATTTAGAACTGTTTAAGATCAGATCAAGTCCTGATTAAGGTCTTGTTTAGGCCTGGTTAGAAATAGGTCTGGTTCAGTTTTAGTTTTTGTCCCAGTTTAGACCTGGTTTACACCTGGTTAAGTCCTTGTTTGGACCTGGTTAGTCCTGATTTAGTCCTGATTTAGTCCTGGTTTAGTCCTGGTTTAGTCCTGGTTTAGTCCTTGTTTTCACCCACACATATTTCTGAGGTGGTATTTTCTTGTTTATTGCAACTACATCCTTTGGCCTGAAACCACGGCAACGCTCCATTCCTGCTCTCAGTCAACCTGGCAACCCCTCGCCCAACCTGGCAACCCATGACTCAACCTGGCAACCCCGCTCCACTTAAAAGAGCTGGAGATTTAGTATTTTCAGCCACAACAACAAAGCACAAAGAGGAGGTTTGTGAGAGAGGGAGACGGGGGGAGACGGGGGAGCGAGGCAGGGCTCTGTGTGACCAGAGATGGACCAATGACCCGCTTTAGTCCTGTTTTAATCCTGGTCTTAGTTTCTTTTGTACTAGTGACAGTTTTTAGTCCTGGTTTAGGCCTGGATTAGACCTGCTTTTAAATCTAAGTCCTGTTTTAGTCTTAGAGTTCTTGTTAAGTTCTGGTTCATTTCTGGTTTAGACTGGGTTTAAGTCCTGGTTTAGACCCAGGTTAGACCTGATTTAGGCCTTTTTGAAGTCCTGGTTTATTGTTGGTTTTGGTCTGCTTTTAGTCCTGGTCTTGGACCCAGTTTAAACCTGGTGTAGTCCTGTTTTAGAATAGGTTGAAATCTTGGTTTAATCCTGTCATATTCCCATTGTACTCATTCTTTTTTAGTCCCGGTTTAGACCTGGTTTAGGTCTGGTTTTGAATCCTGGTTCAGTCTAGTTTCAGATTTAGTCCACAGTTGTATGTGTGAATGCACCCCTAGTCCTGGTTTAGTCTTGGTTTAGTCCCAGTTTAGCTCTGAATAAGATCTGTTTAAATCCTTGTATAATAGTCGTGGGTTAGTCCTGGTTCAGTCCTGGTTTAGGCCTTGATTAGACCTGCTTTTAGATCTAAGTCCTGTCTTAGACTCAGAGTAGTCCTTGTTAAGTTCTAGTTCATTCCTGGTTTAGACTGAGTTTAAGTCCTGGTTTAGACCCACGTTAAACCCGATTCAGACCTTTTTGAAGTCCAGGTTCATAGTTGGTTTTGGCCTGCTTTTAGTCCTGGTCTTAGACCCGGTTTAAACCTGGTGTAGTCCTGATCTAGAATAGGTTAAAATCTTGCTTTAGTCCTGTCATACTCCCATCTTACTCATGGTTTAGTTCTGGTTTAGTCCTGGTTTAGACCTTGTTTAGACCTGGTTCTGAATCCTGGTTCAGTCTAGTTTCAGATTTAGTCCACAGTTGTATGTGTGAATGCACCCCTAGTCCTGGTGTAGTCTTGGTTTAGTCCCAGTTTAGCTCTGAATAAGACCTGTTTAAATCCTTGTATAACAGTCGTGGGTTAGTCCTGGTTCAGTCCTGGTTTAAGCCTTGATTAGACCTGCTTTTAGATCTAAGTCCTGTCTTAGACTCAGCATAGTCCTTGTTCTAAATCATTCCTGGTTTAGACTAGGTTTAAGTCCTGGTTTAGACCCAGGTTAGACCAGATTTAGACCTTTTTGAAGTCCAGGTTCATAGCTGGTTTTGGCCTGCTTTTATTCCTGGTCTTAGACCCGGTTTAAACCTGGTGTAGTCCTGTTTTAGAATAGGTTAAAATCTTGCTTTAGTCCTGTCATACTCCCATCTTACTCATGGTTTAGTTCTGTTTTAGTCTCGGTTTAGACCTGGTTTTGAGTCCTGGTTGAGTCTACTTTCAGATTTAGTCCAGAGTTGAATGTGTCCTGGTTTAGTCTTGGTTTAGTCCCAGTTTAGCCCTGGATAAGACCTGTTTAAATCCTCGTACATTAGTCGTGGGTTAGTCCTGGTTTAGCTCTGAGCTGGTACTTATGGTGCTCTGGTGTTTTCGGGGGGAGCCGTCTGGCCTCGTGCCCAGGAGATGAGCCTGTTTTGGGGCAGGCGAGGAGAGGACGGCCCTGGGTGAAGTGTCCCATTCACGGCTGAAGGGGGTTTGTTTTGGCTCTGGGACTTTGGTGCTTTTAAAGAAGAGGAAAAAGGAGCACACTCAAATCACAAGAGGAATTATTTGATATAACTATTTTGAAACCTTCGTAACCCTGTTGTAATGCTCCGCAGTGAGGCTTTAACCCTGTTCTCCTCAGAAACATCCCTGGAGTTGTGTTTTGTTTCATTCATGCATGTTTCAGTAATCCTGTGTCCCTCTGCACACTTCACAACACTCTTACACCATGAGAAATGCTCCTCTGGGTTTTTAAAGTCCAAACACCTTCACCACACTCATTTGGATCATTTTAGTGTAAAACATGATCTGTCGCTTTAAGTAAATGTGAGAAAAAAAGTGTTTTCTCTGGATCAGGTAAACTTTCTAGAATTTCTTATATTTTCAGACGATGTTAAAACTCTAAACTCTTGTCACATTAAGATGCTTGTTCCACTGCGATGGTTGCCGTGGGGATGGTTGCCGAGGGAGAGGTTTCTGCGGTGATGCTCGCCTCCGTCGCGCCCTCTGTCGGACTCTCCTCTTCCTCCTCCTCTTCCTCCTCTCCCACGTCATCCACCGACTCGGGGACGGCCAAACCCGCTCCGACAGTCACCTCCGCGCCGGCCTGAGAGCGAGAGACCAGTGAGCCAGATGCCCTCCCATCCTCCTCCATCTGTCTTAAAACACACTTAGTTATGTCTGTAGGGAAATGTGTCCTCTGCATTTGACCCATTGTTCAGTGTGTCTAGGTTAAACCTGTATTTGACCCATCCTTCAGTGTCTCTGGGTTAGACCTGCATTTGGCCCATCCTTTAATGTGACTGCATTAAACCTGCATTTGACCCATCATTCAGTATCTCTGGGTTAAACCTGCATTTGCCTCATCCTTCAGTGTCTCTGGGTTAGATCTGCATTTGACCCATCCTTTCGTGTGACTGTATTAAACCTGCATTTGACCCATCATTCAGTATCTCTGGGTTAAACCTGCATTTGCCTCATCCTTCAGTGTCTCTGGGTTAGACCTGCATTTGACCCATCCTTCAGTGTCTCTGGGTTCAACCTGCATTTGGTCCATGCTTTAGTGTGACTGCATTAAACCTGCATTTGACCCTTCCTTCAGTGTCTCTAAGTTAAACCTACATTTCACCCATCCTTCAGTGTCTCTGGATTAGACCTGCATTTGACCCATCCTTCAGTCTGACTCCATTAAATCTGCATTTGACCTGTCCTTCAGTGTCTCTGGGCTAAATGTGTCAGGAGGCATGGGGCCATCTCCAGATCTTGAGCTGGTCTTTGTCAGGATGTTCTAGGCTGGAGCATTTGACCTGTTGTCCATGTTTTGGGTTGACTGGGGAAACCGGAGTGCCCAGAGAAAATACAGGAGGATGGAAGGGCATCTGACACCTCAGGACTTACCTCAGGACTGGTCGGCTCCTCTGTGCTCGGCTCCTCCACAGAATGGTCCCCAGCAGAGTGGGTGTCGTTGGCAGAGTGGGTGTCCCCGTTGACCTCCACATCCACCTCCCCGTTGACGGAGATCTCTGCCTGGACACTGCACTCCTGGAGGGCTTCACGGACCGGAGCCACCGCCCCTCCTTCCACGTCCAGGTCCATGCGGATGTCCTTGTCCGGGCTGCCCAGAGGAGGGATCTCTACGTGGGCTGCGGCCGAGGAGGGGCTGGCCTCTGGTGTGGGGGTCTGACCGTCTCTCATCTGTGGAAGAACATGAGTGAGTAAGACACTTTGGACTGGCGCTCACGTCACCCAAACATCACCCAAACATCACCTAAACATCACCTAGACATCACCTAAACATCACCCAAACATCACCCAAGCATCACCTAAACATCACCCAAACATCACCTAAACATCACCTAAACATCACCTAAACATCACCTAAACATCACCTAAACATCACCCAGGTTTTAATCATCAATAAAATCTAAATCATAACTAGAATGGCGATCTCATTCACAAAAAGAGCTTTAGTAATTCCAGGTTTATGGCTGTGAATGTTTCTGGTTTATCGTCAGTGTTTTTCTGCGTTTATTCTCCTCCTGTGTCTTGAGCGTGTCTTTATGTCCGCAGTGGCTCGTGGTGGATGTATGCTGTTATGGAAATATCACATTTTGATCTTAATGAGATTGTTGTGCATCGATAAACAGGAAACTGCAGCTTTGACCCAGACTGATTCTCCCACAGACTGATTCTCCCACAGAGAGTGGATGTGACTCAGACTCTTCTGACAGAGATGTGCAGCTCTCACCAGGAGCTCCTTTCAAAGGGATTCTTCAATATGTTCACCACAACTTTTTACATTTAAAAAAAGTGTTAAAACATTAGCTTTGTAAGATTTAGCCTAGTCCTGCTATGAGCCCACTCTGCCAACATCGGTACTGATCACATGGTGCACATGTCTGTTTCACACAGTAGGCGGAGCTAAACCCTACAGACAAAATAAATGTGGGAAAAGATATTTTTGAGCATCACAAACCAGTGAGCTCAGGTCACTCAAACCAGCCTAATCCGTGTATCATCTGTTCATTCATTTTTTCAAAATAAAACCAAAAATAAGAATGAAAACCAAAATGAAAAAGATTTTTTTTTTTTCAGTTTTTGATTTTGTGTTTAAATGAATAACGGAAAAAACTGAAAATGATCGTTTCCCGTTTCTGCGACTTAAACTGCAATGCCGGACTGAACCAGGTCTAAAACAGGACTAAAACAGGTCTAAACCAGGACTAAACCAGGTCTAAACCAGGACTAAACCAGGTCTAAACCAGTACTAAACCAGGACTAAACCAGGACTAAACCAGGACTAAACCAGGACTAAACCAGGTCTAAACCAGTACTAAACCAGGACTAAACCAGGTCTAAACCAGTACTAAACCAGGACTAAACCAGGTCTAAACCAGGACTAAACCAGGTCTAAACCAGTACTAAACCAGGACTAAACCAGTACTAAACCAGACTAAACCAGGTCTAAACCAGGACTAAACCAGGTCTAAACCAGGACTAAACCAGGACTAAACCAGGACTAAACCAGGTCTAAACCAGGACTAACCAGGACTAAGGTCTAAACCAGGACTAAACCAGGACTAAACCAGGACTAAACCAGGTCTAAACCAGTACTAAACCAGGACTAAACCAGGTCTAAACCAGGACTAAACCAGGTCTAAACCAGGACTGAACCAGGACTAAACCAGGACTAAACCAGGTCTAAACCAGTACTAAACCAGGACTAAACCAGGTCTAAACCAGGACTGAACCAGGACTAAACCAGGACTACACCAGGTCTAAACCAGTACTAAACCAGGACTAAACCAGGACTAAACCAGGTCTAAACCAGTACTAAACCAGGTCTAAACCAGGACTAAACCAGGACTGAGTGTCGGAACGGGGCCAGAGGTGCAGCCACGTAGACTGTTGGGTGATCAGGACTGAGACCATGACCAGACAAGGACCGACACCAGGACTAAGACCAGGACTGAGACCGGTTTAGTCCTGGTGTAGTCCTGGTTTAGACCTGGTTCAGTCCTGGTTCAGTCCATTTGCGGTGCAAAAGTCTGGCATCGCAGTTTAAGTCACAGAAACGGGAAACGGCCATTATCCATTTTTTCCATGATTCATTTAAACACAAAATCAAAAACTGAAAAACAAATTGTTTTTTCATTTTGATTTTTTGAGACAAATAATGAAGATGATGAATAATGATGAATGATAATAATGAATAATGCATGTATTTTTGGTTTTATTTTGAAAAACAAATGAAGAAATGATACACAGATCTTTCTCTCCTTGTACGGTCTCACCTTCTTGACGTTGAAGGTCATGGGGGCGACCTTAAAGGAGGAGGCCCTGGCCGTGGGGCTCTTGGGGTGGTTGGGGGTTAGACTCTTGATAATCTTTTCTCGTTTTTCTGGAGGGACGATCTTGGTGGTGATCTGGTTCATCTTCTTCTCGATGTTCTGTCTGGTGAAGGCCTTCTTCAGACTGTCCACTTTCTTCAGACTGTTTCGTTTGAACCGATCGGCGCGTCTCTCATAGGGACGGCTCGAACCAAGGCTGAAGAGGAAAGAGAGAAGAAGTGAAGAGAGAAAGAGAGAAACATGAAGACTTTGTTACAGAGGTCACATGCTGTGACCATAGACTGTTTGTCTGTCTATGATACATGTACTGTTTATTTGTGGAAACAGATAAAAAGTCTCAAGTGAATCATTCCGGCTTCTTTCAGCTCTGCCATGTCTGTGATTGTCGGAAATAACTCCTCCTAAAATCCTTCTCTTGTTGGTTAAATCTTATTGAACGTTTGGCTCCATTTCAGCTGAACTTCAGAGAATAAGTGAACCTTACAAAAGTTGCACATGACTTCAGTACACAAACATTATGTTCATGTTCATGTTCCTGTCCTGTTGTTTCTATACACTGTGACCTCACCCACAGCGTCCGTCTCCAGCTACATGACCCCTGTCCTTCCTCTATTGTCTAGAGTTATGTGCAGGATTTGTGTCCATCATTCGAACACATACTGCCACTCCGACACTGACGTCTAAATGTCGGAATAGCGACTAGGGATGGGCATTCAATGAAATTTTGTCGGAAGAATTAACAATCAATTATCGATTAATCATTAAAGTTTTTATATTAAAATGATCATCATTATTATTACTATCTGCACTAATCTGCATAAATAAATTCAGCTTTACGACATATAAACCGTAACGACTCTAGAGCCACATCAGCTGTTTGACATTATAATGTGTTTAATTCAGTTTTGTTCAAATCTCACAGAAACAAAACTTAAAACCACATCACTAATTTGCATAAACTAAGTGAAGATAAAACTCCAGCTCTTGTGTCGCTGATGTGGTTCAATTTCTGTTGGATTAAAAGACATGACTCAGGTGAATACAGGTCAGTGTGACCAGATTTGTGTTTGTCAAAACCAGGACAGCGTACGGAGGGAGGGGGGCGGGGCCTCGTCATCCACATTGAGCGACTCTCACCTGGAAAAACTTTTTCCCACTGGACACAGAAACATATGTGCTGCTTTATACACTGTGCACATGGACTCACACTTGTCCCAACGCAACGGAAAGTGTGGAATTTCTTGTATAAGTCATCGTTAAATCCACATTTGTGCTTCGGTATGTTGCAGACTGACAGACTGTTTGTGTCTCGCTCCTTCTGATGCAGAGACACATGTACAGACCCCTGTTTGGTCACGACACACACAACAACCTACATTCGGTTTGTCGATTAAAATTAACTTAATCAATGAAAATTAATTGACTAATCATGCCCATCCCTAATAGCGACATTTACATTTTTTATCAAGCGTCCCTGCACTCCGACATTTTTCTTTTTTTTTCTTGATCAGAGTGGTGGCGCTTTAGCTTTTTTTTCTCAACATTCCACCATTCTGACACACAAGGGAATTCTGAAGTTGCGGCGGCACTCTTTTCAGGACAGTATTTTTACAGACTGGCGGCGTAGGAGGCGAGGTGCATGGGAGGAGGGAAGAAGTGCAGTGCGTGGCGTACACAAGAAGATGCGGCATGGTTTAGTCCTGGTTTAGTTCTGGTTTAGTCCTGGTTAAATCCTGGTTTAGTCCTGGTTTAGTCCTGGTTTAGTCCTATTTAAATCCTGGTTTAGTCCTGGTTAAATCCTGGTTTAGTCCTGGTTTCAGTCCTGATTTAAACCTGATTTTAGTCCTGGTTTAGTCCTGGTTTAAACCTGATTTTAGTCCTGGTTTAGTCCTGATTAAGTCCGGGTGTAGTCCTGGTTTTTGTTCTGGTTTAGAGGCGTGGTCCACACAGCGTATACAAAGTACAAAAGGTGACGCTCCAAACTATGAGTAGGTTGTCAGAATGGCGATATAAAAGGTTGGAATGGCAGCATCAAAAAGCGTCGAAATGGAGGGTTGCCAACATGTCAGAATGCCGGGGTGGGGGTCTGTCAGAGTGGTGGTATGTCAGAATAAGATGTTTACAGATGTTCTCTATGAGATGAAACCTTAGTTTGACATTTATTTGAGTTCAGTAGAATTCACAAACAAGGTTTACATTGAGAAAAACATTGTACTAAAATAATAGTGTTAGCCTGCATGTTTCTCTGCACTCGCCTGGTCAATTCAGTGTAAACACAAACACAGGCCTCATATTTCACTTAAACCAGGGGTGTCAAACATACGGCCCAGGGGCCAGATCCAGCCCTCCAGGATCTTTAACCTGGCCCTTGGCTGATTTTCTACTAAAATTGTTTCATTATATTTTCTATTAAAATATTGGTAATTTTCTGCGGTGCTGAGCACAGCAGCGTCTCCAGAGCCTCTGTGCACAAGTGAACAACTATGAAGATTTGTCTCTTTCCAAACGCTCTTAAAGGACGATTGTTTTGACTGTTGACCGTGACACCCTCATCAGAAAAATGTGCAACATGAGAAAAGTGGAGCCGAGTGCAGGATTTTACAACAAAAATTGACTTATTCCTATTTGCATACAAGTTCATTTTAAAACATTGTGTTGAAATTGTATTTTTCTTAAAGTTTCAGGTTGTTCATAATATTATAATATTTTGTAAAAGAAAGAGTTCATCAATTTAAAAGATTTCTGTAATAGATTTGTGTTTCTCTGAACAAATATTTGAACTTAAAAATAACTTGTTATTTTTGGGGTTTTCTGATCCGGCCCCCGGACCAAAATGACTTTGACACCGCTGGTCTAAACAGATTTACAGACTCATACAACTCGACTGTATATTAGTGTAGTTTGTCTGTGTGTGTTGCCGTAGTGAAGTAGTTCTAGTGTATACTCGATTATTAAAATGACATCCATGTATAAAGACCTTACCCCAGAGTGGAGTCAGCGTCGCCGCCCTCTTCTGGCAGCTCACGGTGCAGATTCAGCTCATCGTCTTCATCAGAGCTCAGACTCACGGTATGAAGGCCTTCCTCCGGAGAGCGCACGTCCACAGAGCCCGACACAGAGGGCGCTATGGAGGCGGAGCCGGCGATGGAGGGCGGGTGGGCGGAGACCGAGCCGGCGATAGAGGAGGCGAGGGCGGGCTCGTCAAACTGAGGAAGAGAAGCCTTCAGAGAGTCCTTCACGAAGACGTCAGTGGGGATCTCATTGTCCTCCTGAAAAACACACAGGAAATAGAGAAATACAGATAAGTTTCATGAGAAAGTGTCGTATACAGTGTGTGTTATCAGATTACACACTTCACTATGGACAAAGAAAGAGGCACAGCTCATCATGTTGTGTTCACGTCACATCAGCACATCCCTCTAGTTTAAAGTGAGCTGGAGACAGGTCAGAAACTGTGGAATTTCAGGATTAAAGAGGTGGATTTTACTTTTATGAGGTATTAACTGTAACACAAAACTAGTGCTCGACCAATATGGGCACTGGAAGACATATCATGGTCATGTTATACCTCGTAAATAAATCTTAGACTCTCTACATTATGTCCATTTAATCCAATTTACAGACAGATAAATGTCCTAATATGTGGCACTGCATCAATATTTATCTGTGGAGTCATTTTTCTGTGTGTGTGACGCCGTACTGCCCCTGAACGCACCACCAGAGTCATGTCACTCACGATACTGACGATAAATAAAAATGAACTTGAACACACTTTAGTCCAGCAACAAAACTACTGCTGTTTTTATCAAACTTATTGGGCCCTGTGGTGGTTCCTGGTGGGTGGGTGGAAATGTGGGATTGTTTTTAATCTGTGTAAAGCACTTTGTGTTACATTTTTGTATGGAAAGTACTTTATAAATAAAGTTTGATTGATTGATTGATTTGATTAGTGCAGACTTGTGATGTGAGAGGTTCCTGTGTGAGGCTGAGTGTTGCAAATGGAGCTACTTTTGGTTCTTTCTCATTGTTTAGCTCTTTGCTGCTGTAGCTCCCACATAAACAGTCTGTTTTCTTCCATTGTCCTAGTGTAAAGTGACTATAGTGTTTGTACATGTTACTGGACCTGCACTGATGTGTAAATGAGCTGTGAACAGAAGTGTGAATGATGGGCATTTAGGCATATAATTAATTACCGTGCGTGCACACATTTACCACTAAAGGCTGATAGCAGTAGTTTACTTACTTTGTTTAGGTTAGAATATGATGCAAAAATACCATTAGTTTGACCTACTGTCTTTAAATATGACATAAAAAGGCAAAATAACAATAAATGTTGCCTAAACAAACACAATTTAAAATCCAATAAAGCCAAATCTAAGTTTAATAATCAGTTGAAGATTTACAGTGAATTTTTACATCACTAAATACATCGGCTTTTATATCACCTGTCGACAGCTCCAAAGTAGAGACGCGCAGACTGTGGTTAAAACCGTGGTATCCACAGCTAAACCACGGGTTGGGTGGATGAAGTGACGAAAAATGATATTTTTATTAAATTCGGGCGGGTGGCGGTGTAACTACTCAGATATATATATATATATATATATATATATATATATATATATATATTATATATATAAATACCTATATTGTATATTGTATACTATAATTGTATATCATAAAGTATTGTTACCTACATCTGAAAAAACGTCTATGTTTGTAGTATGAACATAAGTGGTTATAGGGCCATATTTATTTATTTAGTTAGGCATATTTTTTCTTGCCTATTTCATTTGGAACATAAAGTGCATTGCTGATTTCAATAAAGGTTCATCTGTTCATCTGGATGAGACGATCTTTCTATTTTGTTTCGATATCAGTTATATTTTAAAACATGCAGACATTGTAACGTAGACTGCCACTCGGGGTATTTAAAACTTAAGGAAAGACTGATGGAGTGAGGCTATGACTGAAATAACATCGGGCAATGGCAGAATGTTCAGAATACAATAACATCCAACACAAAGGCCTAGTCGGAAAACGTTGTCAATGAATTCGCTTTGCGAAATGTTTTGGGGTTTTTACGGATATTTAAGAATGTGAACACGCACGTTGAGCGAATTTTGGAATGAATGAGCTATAGAGTTTGCATTTTTATCGAGGCTCCTTAGTTTGTTTGCTATATGATTGTTCTAAAATCTAAAATTAATTGGCAGATGTCGGGCGAGTGCGGATTTGAAAATTGATCAAAACTTTGGGTGCAAATGGACAGCGGGCGGATGATGAGTTTTGTGTCGCTGTTGCAGATGAAAAAATAGCCCATCTGCGCTTCTGTACTCCAAAGCCCGTTTTATCAGAATCAGGTCCCCAAAAAAATCCATATTGGTCTGGCCCTACACATAACATATTTAGATCACCACGTTACCATTTATTGTGTCAACCTAAAACACAAATAACAACACAATCAGCGTCCATCACACTACTGAAACTCCTGCACGTCACATCAGGTTTGTCCAGTTGTTGTGTTCAGTTTTGTATCATGTTTTTGTATATTTATGGAGAATTGTACAGACTCATACAGAATAGGGTCCAGGAGAGATCACTAGATTACTTAAACATTGCTCAATACTCCCTCTGGAACTGTCAGATTACAGATGTGTTGAGCTGGTTTATGGTTCATATTTCTGTCATTTCTGGGTCTGTCCATGAAACAAAAACAGACACAAAGTTCAGCGTCTTCTCTGTCACAAGAAATGAACTCAAGTCAAAACTCTTCAGAAAGTCATGAGTATTTGAGCTGAAAGGACTTTAAGACATGAGATAAATATGACAAGTTTGTGGAGCTGATCCCAAACAAAGAACGAGAAGAGAAACATTTGTGGAGCGGAAGATTCTAGAAGATGAACTCAGTCAAACTAGAGAAGAGCATTAGTCAAATCTGAACTGCACTTTAAAGAGACATTATGTCACTTTTCTGGTGGAGGATCTGCTGTCA
>NW_026570970.1:38068942-38118942 GCF_026225935.1 Boleophthalmus pectinirostris | reverse complement strand
AACATCAACAATCGTCATACAACAGTACCACGTCGACAATCATCAACAGTTATCGGCGAGTTTTAACTTTTCAAAGTAACATTTTTGATCCTCGACATTCAGTGACATAGAATAAGATGATGATGAAGTCATGTCAAAACTATTAAATGCAAAACCTACTTCACAATAAAACGAGTGTCTCATGACAGACAAACACAATGCAACTGTCAGCACAAACGAGCACACCCTCAGACTTTTTGCCGACCAGCCACTGCACATGTGCGGAAAAGCCAGATGTAAACAAAAACAACATTTTCTCATATTGTGTCTGTTATTTTTGTTCATATCTTGATTTTAGGACAAAATAGCTAAAATAAAAACCCCTGTCTGTCAAATCTGATAAGTAGACCTTACTTGAAAAACTCTAAGAAACCATTTGCCTTGAAAAATCGGACTAAAGTGGAGTGTGAATACGAAGCTGAGTTTACGAGTAATTTCTCAGTGTAGTGTGCAGGAAATTCCTCTTTCACTTAACGAGGCACAGCAAGTGAAGTGAACTTTAGTTTTCATTCATAGAATCATGTTGTGAAGCTGTGTCAATGAATCAGTCACTTCCTCAAATCCGAAACATGTAATAACCTTTACTTTAAAAGTAAGTTCATCTTACTTGGTAAAACCATGGAAACTGATTGTCTTGAATTGAGCAAGTACATGTTACTTCTGTACACAAGTAAAGTACAAGTACACGAGTAAAAACAGGCTCTATTCTACAATAAGGTCATTTACATCTGCATCAGGTACAAGGATCTGAATATTTATTAGTCTTTGAAAAAAAAAAGGTTCATCTTAAGTTCAAACAAACTGTAACATGTTTGACAAAAAAATAATAGATCTCAGTCATTCCATGTCAAGACCCCAAACAAAAATACTGAAGAAACAAGACAGGAGAACAGGTGTAATCGAGCACAAACTGAATGAACAGACGGAAGATATAGAGACTGAATGAACAAAGCAGAGAAGAGAGGGAGGAGAGAGGAGAGAGGTAGAGCAGGTGAGAGGGACAAAGGGGGAGAAAGAAGAGAGAGAGCAAAGACATATGGAGAGGAGAGGAGAGAGAGAGACAGAGAAGGACAGAAGAGGGTTGATGAGTAGATTGTTTCTGCACGCGCTCAGACCAGACCGGCCACATGGTTTAAACACTGATCACGGCTCAGTGTGACAGGAGCCAGGGGCAGGGTCATGCACCTGTCGACTGGTTCATTTAAACGACTGTTCACAGAATATATTGTGTCAGGGAACAACAATCACAAACGAGAAACGAGCTCGGTATTAGAAAAATTAATTCTGCTTTAAAAAGATCATGTAAACATTTAATTCCTAATGAAAAATTATTATTCAGAATTAAACTTAATTCCAAACTAAGTGGGTAGTTTATTCCGATTTTAAAGCCGAATGAATTTCTTCTCCGATCATGTAAACTTTTATTTTTCTTAAAAATAATCAATCCGGCTCCACCAGTCCTGACTTGGGACTTTGATCCAGGTCTCTTTGGATTTGTGAGCGGGATGTGGGAGTTGGCTGAGGTAGAGCAGCCTCACACTCACTTTGTCTTCTTCCTCCTTCTCTAACAGATGTAAAGTGTGATGAGACAATTCTCCAGCTGCTCCACCAGAACCACTGCGGAACAAGTTTGGATCATGTTTATGTCTGTGGAGTAACAACAAACCGAGATGACAGAAAAGCCAGTAGCAGCTGAAGTGTGTGTTTTCTTCCCAAAGACGTAAATCTGTTGGTGTCTCTGTCCAATCAGAACCTTCTCCACCCCCAGACGCTGACACACATTAAATAAAGACGAATTAACCAGTTTTTCATGTAAACCTCAATTTGGAATGATTATTTCCATGTAAACTTGAAGGTTTCGATTTAATTCAGAAAAATTCAGAAATAAAAAACATCATGTAAACGTGGCGATAGTTAACCTTGTCTAATTGTGATTTTTTTTCTGATAAACTTTGAGATTGTGACATGTTTGTACAGAGCTAAACTACAGGGTTAGCAGCTTTTGTGCAGAATAAAGAGACACAGGGAGGGCACCTGACACACAGGGAGGGCACCTGACACACAGGGAGGGCACCTGACACACAGGGAGGGCACCTGACACACAGGGAGGGCACCTGACACACAGAGAGGGCACCTGACACACAGAGAGGGCATCTGACACACAGAGAGGGCACCTGACACACAGAGAGGGCACCTGACACACAGAGAGGGCATCTGACACACAGAGAGGGCATCTGACACACAGAGAGGGCACCTGACACACAGGGTCACACTGTGGTTGTAAAGGAAACAATGGTACAAAAACCCCCAACGTTTGATTTCTCTTTACCTCCATTAAAATTGTGATTTAAGTTCAGTTTCGATGCATCTTGTGGCACTGCTCATAATCCCTGCTGACTTCCTGTTGACCCTTGACCTCTCTGCAGGAGCGCCCCCTGCAGTCTGACCTGTGCACTCACGAGGAACCACAGACACACACTTCATTAGTGCGATTAACCTCCAGAGCACGTCAGAGAGTGAACGCAGTGAACACAGCGAACACAGCGAACACAGCGAACACAGTGAACACAGCGAACACAGTGAACACAGCGAACACAGCGAACACAGCGAACACAGCGAACACAGCGAACACAGTGGACACAGCACAGTGAACACAGCGAACACAGTGACACAGCAACACAGCGAACACAGCGAACACACAGCGAACACAGTGGACACAGCGAACACAGTGAACACAGTGAACACAGCGAACACAGTGAACAGGGTCTGGGGACAGGCTCACGGTGGGACGAGCTGTTTCCTGATCTCTCTAATGTTCACAGCAAAAACTGGAGAGGTAAATTTTCTGGGTAAAATATTTCAGAGTTGTTTTTAACACAAAAAGTGTTATTTTAACAATTAAGTTAAATGGGGGTTCACTGGGGTTATTTGCCAGAGTTGATCTGGTTGAAGTTAATTCAGCTTCCCTTAATCTGGCTCCTCCCACCACCACTTCTAACTCCTGCAGACCAGTTTGAACCAGTTTTGTTCTTAATTTCATCTTAAATAAACTCAAAGTGTAAAAAAAAACACTGTGTTGTTCAGCTAAATCAGGATAATACACAAAGTGTTTCTGTTTACTCTCAAAACTTTAACATAACTCTGGATTTCTGGGTTAAACAGGAACTTTGGTCCAGTGTTACTTAAAGAACATTTCCAAAAATGTTAAATTAACTCTAGATCAGACTGGACTCATAGAAACTCTGAGAAAATTCTGTGAGAGTCAAATTTAACACTCAACAGACCTGGAGATGATAATAAACTGCAGTCCCACAAACTAAATATGAGTGTGAAGTAAAATATACAAATGATGAATGTAAACAGATCATGCATCATTTGAGCTGGAGATTTCATTTGGCATTAATAAAAACATTTAAAGCAGCAGATCCAAACATTTAAACAGCAGACCTCCTGTACGCCACACAGACTGCACCACTAAACCAGAACTAAACCAGGAACTAAACCAGGACTAAACCAGGACTAAACCAGGACTAAACCAGAACTAAACCAGGACTAAACCAGGACTAAACCAGGACTAAACCACCAGAACTAAACCAGAACTAAACCAGGACTAAACCAGACTAAACCAGACTAAACCAGGACTAAACCAGAACTAAACCAGGACTAAATCAGGACTAAACCAGAACTAAACCAGAACTAAACCACGAGTAAACCAGGACTAAACCACCAGAACTAAACCAGAACTAAACCAGGACTAAACCAGAACTAAACCAGGACTAAACCAGAACTAAACCAGAACTAAACCAGGACTAAACCAGAACTAAACCAGAACTAAACCAGACTAAACCAGGACTAAACCAGAACTAAACCAGAACTAAACCAGAACTAAACCAGGACTAAACCAGAACTAAACCAGGAACTAAACCAGGACTAAACCAGGACTAAACTAAACCAGAACTAAACCAGGACTAAACCAGAACTAAACCAGGAATAAACCAGAACTAAACCAGAACCCAGGACTAAACCAGGAAAACTAAACCAGACTAAACCAGACTAAACTAAACCAGAACTAAACCAGGACTAAACCAGGACTAAACCAGAACTAAACCAGAACTAAACCAGGACTAAACCATAAACCAGGACTAACTAAACCAGGACTAAACCAGAACTAAACCAAAAACTAAACCAGAACCAGAACTAAACCAGGAACTAAACCAGAACTAAACCAGAAAAAACCAGGACTAAACCAGGACTAAAACCAGGAACTAAACCAGAACTAAACCAGAACTAAACCAGAACTAAACTAAACCAGAACTAAACCAGGACTAAACCAGAACTAAACCAGAACTAAACCAGAACTAAACTAAACCAGGAAAACCAGGACTAAACCAGAAAAACTAAACCGGACTAAACCAGAACTAAACCAGAACTAAACCAGAACTAAACCAGGACTAAACTAAAACTAAACCAGAACTAAACCAGAACTAAACCAGAACTAAACCAGGACTAAACCAGGACTAAACCAGGACTAAACCAGAACTAAACCAGAACTAAACCAGGACTAAACCAGAACTAAACCAGACTAAACCAGGACTAAACCAGAACTAACCAGGACTAAACCACTAAACCAGACTAAACCAGGACTAAACCAGGACTAAACCAGACTAAACCAGACTAAACCAGAACTAAACCAGGACTAAACCAGGACTAAAACAGGAATTAAAAAGGATTTAGCCAGGACTAAACCACGCCGCTGGACCGCCCACTGCCCACCAGTACACAGCTCCCTCCATGATATTGTCAGATATAAAACTGGTCCATGGCGCAGAAACGTTTGGGGACGACATCTATAAATGAAACAGTGAAACCGGTGAATGAATCTGGTGTAATCTTCCACACACTGATTTGAACAGTTTCACTTGGAAATCCTCACCCACACCTCCTCCTCCTGTGTTGACATGAGTTGTGTTGTGTTGTGCAGAGTTGTGCATCTAATAACAGTTTACAGGAGTGTGTGTGTGTGTGTTTGAGTGTGTGTGTGTGTTTGAGTGTGTGTGTGTGTTTGTGTGTGTGTGTGTGTGTGTGTGTGTGTGAGTGTGTGTGTGTGTGTGTGCGTGTGAGTGTGTGCGTGTGTGAGTGTGTGTGTGTGTGTGTGTGTGAGTGTGTGTGTGTGTGTGTGTGTGTGTGTGTGTGAGTGTGTGTGTGTGTGTGAGTGTGTGTGTGTGTGTGTGTGAGTGTGTGTGTGTATGTTACTTGAGTGTGTGAGTGTGTGTGTGTGTGTGAGTGTGCGTGTATGTGTGAGTGTGTGTGCGTATGTGTGTGTGTGAGTGTGTGTGTGTGTGTGTGTGTGTGTGTGTGTGTGTGTGTGTGTGTGTGTGTGTGAGTACAGTGATTGGAGTCGTCCTTCGTCACGTCTGACCTCACACTGTTCACTCCTCTTCCTCACCGGCCTCATAATCACTGTTTATGCGCACACGCCAACACACACACACACACACACACACACTCCCCGTGCTAAGTCCCTCCCCCTTCAGAGCACTGGTATCATGTTAATGAAACTGTGAGCATATGTATTTACAGAGAACTGCCTCTCTCTCACCTCTCTCCTCTCCTTCTCTCTCTCCCTCCTCTCTTTCTCTCGCCTTTCTCCTCTGTCCTCACTCTCCCTCACTTCTTTGTCTCTCTCTCTTCTCTCCCTCTCCTCTCTCTTCTCCTCTATCGCCTCTTACTCTTTCTTCTCTCCTCTCTAGTATGTCCTCCCTCCTCTCTCTCTCTCTGTCTCTCCTCTCCCTCCTCTCTTTCCTTTGTCCCTCCTTTCCCTTTTCTCTTCTCTCGCTCTCCTCTCCCTCTCTCATCTCTCTTGTCTTCCTCTTTCACTCTTCTCCTATATCTCCTCTCCCCCCTCCCCTCTTACTTTTCTCTCCTCTCTCCCTCCATCTCTCCTCTATCTCTCCCTCCTCTCTCCGTCTCTCTCTCTCCGTCTGCAGTTCAGATCTGGCGGTGTTCTTTCTTTCTTTCTTTCTTTCTTTTTCAGGTCTGGTCCAAACATGAGTTGAACTTTTCTCTTAAATTCCATAATTCCATCTGTCACAGACTAAAACTGTGCACCTGTGAAAACCCGAGGGAGGATCTGAAAAGAGGAGGAAAAGGACGACAGACGAGAGAGGAGAGAAGAGAGAGAGATAAAGAAAGAGGTAAAGAGGAGGAGAGAGAGAGAGAGAGAGAGAGAGGGAGAGGGAGAGAGGTGACAGGAGATTTACTCTGTGGCTCCATTAGAGTCAGAGAATAATAAACAGAACAGAGACACGGAGCAGGTACACACACACACACACACACACACTCCACACACACACACACACACACACACACACTCCACACACACACACACACACACACACACACACACACACACACTCCACACACACACACACACACACACACACACACACACACACACACTCCACACACACACACACACACACACACACACACACTCCACACACACACACACACACACACTCACACACACACACACACTCCACACACACACACACTCCACACACACACACACACACACACACTCCACACACACACACACACACACTCCACACACACACACAGTAACATACACACACACACACACACACTCCACACACACACACACACACACGTAACATACACTCCACGTAACAACACACACACACACACACACACACACACACACTCAAGTAACATACACACACACACACACACACACACACACACACACACACACACACATCACAATCCACACACACACACACACACACGCTTCAGCAAAATACACACACAGTCCACACACACACACACACACACTCCAGCAACACACACGAACATGAGCCCTGGCCCTATCTTGCAATCACACACATGCAAAAACTCACACACACACACACACACACACACACGCCCACACTTGCCTTTCACAGTGTGTTAAAGTGTGTAAATGGAAAGTGACAGCTCTCGTGCTTGGGCTCAGTGCTCGCTCTCTTCAGTGTGCCCCAGGGCAGCTGTGGCGCCTCACCACACTGACAGTGGAGTGAATGAAGAAGCTCATTTATCACTTTCACACATGATGTAACCACACACTAATGAAGAAGTGGAGACTAATCACACACTGTCAAATCTAATAAGTACTAATACAACAGTACTTGAAAAATCAGACTGAAGTGAGTGTGAATCTAAAGATGAACTTAAATAATTCCTCCGTGTAGTGTTCAGTAAATTCCTCTTTCATCGAACGAGGCACAGCAAGTGAAGTGAACTTTACTTTTCATTCATAGAATCATGTTGTGAAACTGCGCCAAAGAATCAGTCAGGTCCTAAAAGCTGAAACATGGAGTAACCTTTACTTTAAGACAGAGCTGCACGATTATGGAAAAAAACATGATCACGATTATTTTGGTCAAGACGCTGTACACTAAACAGCTTTTTTTTGTTGCATTTATTCAGCATTTCTCTCTCTCTCTCTCAAAAAAAAAAAAAAAAAAAAAAAAAAGTTTCTCTCTCAAAAAAACTATGTATTGATAATTTACACAAAACTTTCCAATTGAAACTAAATACAGAATGTAAAACTGAATCTTAGAGCAGTTTTGTGATTAAACATTAAATTAATAAAATAAACTTTGAAGATGAAATAAGGCAGAAAAACATAAATGTACCGAAATAAAATTTATATCCAGCTGTTCTACAATCTCTATATGTAAAAAATAGATATACTTATTTATATAAAAAAAATATTCTAAAATAAACTTTGTTAAGCTTTAGGGTGACTCATTCTAGGACTTTAGAACCGTGCCATGCTCAAGTACAATTGTTGTGGGTTCTATGTTCCACACTCACATTTGCAGAACCGAACCAATGACATCATCACATGGAGTTGTTTGTTTACATGTCGCACAGCAGCGTGAACGTTTAGCCAAGAAAATAAGTCCAGCGGCAGTACACACATTACACACATATTTTCGGGGCAACAAGTGCTTTTGGGGGCATCATGTGAATCCTCACAAAACTCCGGTCATGCCCCGGTCCTCACTTTTGCCGGCACGTAAATCATTTCAACTCGATTTTCTGAGTTTGGAGATCGTTTGACACACAAATCGAAATTGCTGAGGAGGAGAAGGAAAGAGTGTCGGCGAAGGAGGAAGAAGACAAAGTGAGTGTGAGGCTAGGCCTGTAAGGATATATCGATTAATCGTACGAAAACTTTTAACGAGCTCGATAACTTTTTCAGCCACGATAAATTCTAGTTGCATGCTTGTTTGTTTTCTTCGCTGTCTCTCTCTCGCTCTTTCTCACTCGCTCTCAAACAGACTGAATGTTAGACGCTTCTGTTGCTCTCTGACTCGTCTCGTTTAACAAGTGTAATGACGCTTGAAGCAACGTGCGCTGTGTTTATCCACACAGCGGATGCGTGCGTAGTCTGCGCGCTTTCTGCCGCTGTCTATGCGGTGCACTAGCAGCACAAGCTAGCGCCGCTGTCAGAGTAACAAAACAGTTCATCTCCGTTCATCCCCAAAACAAGTCATGATGCCGAATCAACACTGGTGAGTGGGACACGTCTCAACAGACACATGCGTCAAATACAGCAAGCGAAACACAAACGACAAGAAGAAATGTCCCAAACCCCAACAGCCGATAAACCCAAACCCAAGCAACAGAACTAACCTAGCCCCTGGGAGAACCCGAACCCAAAAACCGAACTGACACGACACCAGACAGAACAGAGGCTCCCTCATAGTGGAATAACATCCTGTGTCGCAGGTTAATATGAACATTTAAATGACCAAAATGACAAGGCTCACAGCAGCAGCCACAGAGAGAGTGACCACTATACCAATGTAAGACAATGACTAAAATCACTTTTAAGGACTTTCTTTTTTTTTTTACAGAGACTTAATGATCCATTTTATTTAATGCTTTGGTTGTATTTGGTTCAACAGTAGTTTATTCAGGTACATTTTTGTGAACAGTTCTTTGCTGGCAACCAGACACATTAGACTAGTCCTATGTTAAGTCTGTTTTATTTAGGCCTGTTGTTTTTGATTGTCTTGCAGTTCCTGTGTTAAATGTTATTTAGTCAGATTTATTGATCATTGAGAGGATGTATTTGCATTTTTATTCCATGGTCATTATATTAGTCTTAAGATGTCAATATTATCGTTTATCGCAATAAATTCTTGGTCAATTAATCGTACAGCAAATTTTGTTATCGTTACAGGTCTATGTGAGGCTGCTCTGCCTCAGTCCACTCCCACATCCCGCTCACAAATCCAAAGAGACGTGGATCAAAGTCCGAAGATAGGACTGGTGGAGCTGGATTGTCCGGATCACGTCAGAAGGACGACACAACGAGCATGAACTGAACCACCAGGATTATTTTTAACAAGAATAAACATGAAACATGATCCAGGAATAAATTCATTTGGCTTTAAAATCGGAATAAACCAAACACTTACTTCAGAATTAAGTTTCAATTTCAGTAAGTTTCATTGGGAATTAAATGTTTACATATTCTTTTTAAAACAGAATTCATTTTTATTCAGAGTTAAATTATTGTAATTACAGATTCTCCTCAGAATCTCAGATAAGATGTCGTGATACACATTTATAAAACCTTCTTAGATCCTTTAGAGATAGACCTCCTCCTGTGACCCACTTTCTCTCCTGTGGTGTTACATTCGACACGGTCCAGTCCTGACCTCGGCTCTGAGACGGGGCATCTGACACAATCTCACTCACATGCTAACGACTGGAGCTGAACCAGGACTACAGCAGAGCAAGACCAGGACTGAACCAGGACTGAAACAAGAACTGAACCAGGACTGAAACCAGGACTGAACCAGGACTGAACCAGGACTGAAACAAGAACTGAACCAGGACTGAACCAGGACTAAACCAGGACTGAAACAAGAACTGAACCAGGACTGAACCAGGACTGAAACCAGGACTGAACCAGGACTGAAACAAGAACTGAACCAGGACTGAACCCGGACTACAGCAGAACAAGACCAGGACTGAACCAGGACTAAACCAGGACTGAAACAAGAACTGGACCAGGTCTAAACACAAAAAAACAAAACAAAACAAAAAAAAACAGAAATGAACCAGAACTGAACCAGGACTAAACCCGGACTAAACAATCTGATTCTTGGTCTTTAGGCTATAACTGAAACAGGGATCAGTTTCACAAAGGGAGAAATATCAGGTTCTGTTCTAAGTGGCAGAACGAGCCCCAATCATCACAACAGAATTTAACACTTTATTTTCACACTATTGATACTTTGCAGTGACATCATGGGGGGGGGATTCTTCACACAAAAGTCATGGAAGTTGAAAATGTAATTTTCCAGGCCTGGAAAAGTCATGTAATTTTGTAACTTCAATGAACGTTTGGGAAAAGTATTTTAGTATATCTTTGATGCAACTCCAGTGTTCTGTTAAGTTCTCATGAGACTATTCTGATTATTTTCTGAGCCTTTTGTTTCAAAGAGATGACAATAAATGCACTGACAGGATTTATAATGATAAAAACTATAATCCCAAACCATAAAGTGAGTGGAAAGAGTTAACATTTCAGATTAAATCCTAAAATGTAAGTAAGTTTTGAAATGTCAGTGAAAAAGAGTGAGAATCCTGTAAAGAACACCTCAAACTGGATTCACAGTGCAGTTTTATGGACTGAGGGTCATTATTCATGAGAGGAGAAGAATAAAGTCTAATCATTATTTTCACTATTTTCTGAGTTTGTATTTTGTGTCTCTGTGTCTGTTAGAGGAACACAAACAATATGTTGTGTGTGTCATTAGTCAGTCTGTGAAAATAGTGTGATTTTAATTGTGTCAGGTTCAGACACAAATATCTTAATGCTTGTCGGGCTTGGGTCAGGTTCGATCACTGCTCTGTTGGACGTGGGCTGAACACAAACAGAAAAAAATGGCCTGATCCACACAAACGGAGTCTGGAGCGACCTTGAAAGTACTTGGATCATGTAGAGCGGGTCAATAAGAACATTTAAAACCAAAAGAACGAGGCTCACAGCAGCAGGTACAGAGAGAGGAGCCACGTTTTTTCAGTAGAAAGTGAACTGGAGCCAGAGTGGATGGAGCGGAAGCGTGTCCATGCTCACTTCCTGTTGCAAATGGAGCTATGTCGACAGATATGTACAGTCTACAGTCCAACTACACTCAAACTACTCCTTTCTTTTCTTCTTTGTTTTGTCTTTGTCCCTCGTTCTCCCTCTTTTCTCCGTTCTCTCCTCTTCCTCACGAGCTCTGTCTGCTCTTCCTCTCGTCCCTGTCTCCCCCGTGTTGGTCTGCTCTTCCCTGTGTGTCGTGTCTTGTTTGTGGGGGTCATTACACACAGTTAGTGCATTAGTGTGAGCACAGTGAGCACAAACAGAGGCCAGTGTCAGAGCTCAGAGCACAAACATGATCGAGTCTGACAGAAGAGCACACAGCCCACCTGGAACCAACCAACCAACACTGTGGAACATTTTCACTTTTAAATCCATAAACACTAAACACGCTCAAATCAAACATAAACTTTACTGATGCTGATTTATTTTTTATGACAAAACATTAGAAAAGAGGTCTGATTTATTTGTTATAAGTTTGTCCATGTATCATCCGTTTATTCATTTTTCAAAATAAAACGAAAAATAAGAAAATTAAAAATCTAAAAACAATTTTCTTCATTATTTGTCTCCAAAACCAAAATGAAAAAATGAATAATGGTTAATTTTTTCAGCTTTCAATTCTGTGTTTAAGTGAATAATGAAAAAAAAGTATAACGGCAGTTTCGTGTTTCCATGACTTATGCCAGACTGAACAAGGACAAAAACAGGACTAAACCAGGACTGAGTGTCAGGACGAGCCTGAAGGTGCACTGGTGTAGACCGTCGGGTGACCGCAGGCAAAAGGGCCAGCTCAGAGCCACGCCCCACACGTCCTCCAATCACGCTTTGCAGACTCCCTGCTCCACGGACTCAAGGTCCCATCTCTCTCAAGCCCCAGATTAGTCCTGGTTTATTCCTGGTTCAGACCGTATGCGACATAAAAGTCCGGCATCACAGTTCAAGTCACGGAAACAGGAAATGGCCGTTATCCGATTTTCCATTATTCATTTAAACACAAAATCAACTGAAAACAAAGCTCAAAAAAGTTTCATTTCGGTTTTGGAGACAAATAACAAAGAAAATAGTTTTTTTTGCTTGTTTGTTTTCTTATTTTTTTTATTTTTTTGTATGTCTAGGGTACTTTCCACTTCACTTAAGTAAACGTGTCACTTCCAGGTCACAGAAACGGGAAATCCGCGTATCATTCATTTTTCCAAATAAAACCAAAAATAAGTAGATGAAAAAACAACACTTTTCTTAACTTTCTGTGTCCAAAACCAAAATTACAAAAAAAAAAATAATATATATATATATATATATATATATATATATATATATATATATTAATTTTTTAAAGTTTTTGTTGTGTTTAAATGAACAATTGAAAAAACAGATAACGGCAGTTTTGTGTTTCTTACGAATTGGCTGAATTTCCTCATCGAGCCTCGGCCATCGACACGTGTGGAGGGCGGGACTTGGTCACTCTCTCCAATTATATGTCATGATATTTGTAACATGCTCAAACAAAAGAACAAACAGAGCTCCTCATTCATTCATTCATTCATTCATAAGAATAATGTCAGCAATAGTAATAGTGCGCCAGCACCACCATTTACACTGGAGACGCACGACCGAGGATCAGGCAGACGGCCAAAAATAATATTTACACCCAGTTTCTTATCACTTTGTTTTAAATTAAAAGAACACACCTGGAACATGACACAGATTTTTATTTTTTTTCTGTGGTCATGTCATTTGACCCTCTTATTTCTGTGAAAAGGACATAGTTTCCAAGTGGGTTTCCACTTGCACTTTCCATAAGCATATACATGTATGTCTATGGTACTTTCTGCTTCACTTAGGGAAATGTGTCACTTCCGGGTCACGGAAACAAGAAATGGATGTTATCCATTTTTTTTCCCCATTATTCATTTAAACACAAAATTGAAAACTGAAAAAACTAATCAGGTTTGTGCACCATTTGTTCTTTTGAATCTCAATTAAGAACAAAAAACCATAAAATGAAACAGATTTGGACCTCTATTTCCAATATTTAATTTCAAGTTTATTTCAAATAAACCCAATCAAAAAACTGTCTTGATGCCAATTTCAATCTTGAGATTTTACTCTCTCTGGTTTGCTTTGATTTGCTTCAAGTTTTGCTGCTAGAAGGATTTACCTGAACAATCGTTGCAGTTCTGTGAACAAACATGTTTCTTCTTTTATAGCAGTAAATCATTGTTGAACTCCATGATGAGAAACAGGAAGCTGTGATAAACTTTGTTCAGGTGACTCCATAGAACTAGAATAAAAATAGTTTTTATTATAGATTCATGGTTGATACTGAATTCACACACAGCGCTGAGCAGCAGAACTCTGGCCAAATAAACCAGAGAGAATCAAATATCAGAATTAAAATCAGCACTGAGGCTGTTTCTTGATTGGTGAAATAAAGTTTCAAAATCAGTTTTTTTTTTTTTTTTTGTTTGACACTAAAATGGAAAAATTAAATAACAAACTGTTTTCCCATTTTATTGTTTTTCTTCCTTAACTGAAATTCAAAAGAACAAATGGTGCACAGACCAAATCATTACCTGTTTTTTCATTTTGGATTTGGAGATAGTTGTTTTTTCGTTTTCTTATTTTTGGTTTTACATTGAAAATGAATAAACAGATGATACACGGGTTTGTTATGAGTCTCTCGTTTGTGTAGCCAGTTTCAATGGTGAAATCAAGTGTATTTAAAAGTAAAATGTCTCTCTGATCTGAACGGTCTCTCCCTAAACTCCAGCACCTGCAGCATCATGAGTCAGAGCTAGTGCAGCCTCTGCAGCTCAGGGAGGGAATTCTGGAGGTTCTGAGCTTCACATGAGCCTGAACATAAACTGAGAATGAGACAAGTGCAGATGTGTCTCTGTCTGCAGGTGAAGACTCTGGAGACACAAGTCCAGCTGTGATTGTGTCACTTTTAAAAACTGACAGAGACAGGATTCATTACAGTTCGATTTGTTAAAGGTGTGTTGTGTAAGTGTTTTAGAGGAGGGTCTGTTAAATGCTTTTCTCCATGGAGATGTTATTGCTTTGTCTGGAATGTTTCACAATGGTCTCTATTCCTGCTTATGTCACAAACCAGGAAGACGTTTGGAAAGATGTGATTACAACTTCCCACGCCCAGTTTTCTTCATCTCCATGTCAGTGTAGTGTTCCGTTATGTTCAAGTAATCCACAATTACAACCATCCCTCAGTTTTATCATTTCCCCACTGACACACAACTCTGAGTGCACTGGTACATGTGATTAGAAGAGATGAGGCGCCAAACTCCAGATGATTCCAAACAGCACATACGTCTGCAGTCTTTATTTTACCAACGATTACATTTACTTCAGTGGGTTTGATCACAATCGGTCGAGCCCAGTGTCAGAACTACACTGGACGTTGTTATCGCATCTTTCCAAACGTCTTCTTGGTTTGTGACATAAGCAAGAATAGAGCAAGATCAAGTTCCAGGTCAGATCTGTGGAAAGGTGACCCCACTCACAGTCACACTGTCTATGTTCAGACTACAGGGTTTAATGCTCAATTCTGATTTTTTTTTTCTTGTGAAATCCAATTTTTTTGCGAGGTCGTTCACATTTCCAATTAAATGTGACTTGTATGTGACTCCTGTGTGAACAGTAAACGGCCCAAAAGTGTCCCACATGTGACACTGGAGACACGACGACGTCAACCGCAGCGAGCGTCTCTGTGTTTACGGAAGTTGTCCAAACATGGACGCAGCATTGAGCACCTGGAGATTTTAAAGTTCCTCTCGTACCGGAGCCAGAACATGAACAACTTACTTGTTTTAAGGAGGAGATTGAGAAGGAGAAGGACCAGGTTTTTGGCCGTGGTGTTTTGTGGGGCAGCAGCAGCGACGTCAGTTGAAAGGAACGTGTGGATGTGGAGACGGAGCCAAGAGTGGTGAGTGAGTTCATGAACAATTTTCGTATGATGAGTAGAACGTTTGTGTACATTTGTGAGCGCCTACTTGTGCCACTCTCGCAGGAGGAAACACATCTTAGGTGGCTTATTTCCGTGAGCAAACACGTCAGTGTTGGGCTGTATTGACTTGCAACAGGGACTTGTTACCGCACAATAGCCAACCTCTTTGGCATAACCAAGTCCACTGTGTGATAACGTGTAGGTCGGATGAATGCGCTTTGGCCGTTCAGACTGAAGTCACATGTCAAAAGATCAGATATGTATCGGTTTTAGGAGCACATATCCAAGGCTACAATCAGACTGCAGCCTGAAGTGACCCAAATCTGATTTTTTGGCCCCTATGTTCCTGTATCTGATCTTTTAATGACAGTCTGAACCACACAGATCTGATTTTTTCAAATGTGACCCAGGACACTTGGATATGTGCTCCTAAAACTGATACATATCTGATCTTTTGACATGTGACTTCAGTCTGAACGGCCAAAGTGCATTCATCCACCTACACGTTATCAACAAGACACAAACGTCACTATTCTGCGCTGAAGTAGGTGAAAATTGTTAATGAACTCCGTGTCACTGAAGTGAAGCACATCACCACTCACCACTCTTGGCTCCGTCTCCACATCCACACGTTCCTTTCAACGTTCTGTCCCACAAAACACCACGGCCAAAAACCTCGTCCTTCTCCTTCTCAATCTCCTCCTTAAAACAAGTAAGTTGTTCATGTTCTGGCTCCGGTACGAGAGGAACTTTAAAATCTCCAGGTGCTCGATGCTGCGTCCATGTTTGCACAACTTCTGTAAACACAGAGACGCTCACTGCGGTTGACGTCGTCGTGTCTCCAGTGTCACATGTGGGACACTTTCGGGCCGTTTAATGTTCATACTGGAGTCACATACAAGTCACATTTAACTGGAAATGTGAACGACCTCGCAAAAAACATTCGAATTTGGGTCACTTCAGGCTGCAGTCTGAACGTTGCCAATGTCTGTTTTTCTAGATATTTCTGAGCTCTAAAACCACCTGTGATTGAATAAATGTAAAGTCGAGCTGTTTAATGTCACACTGTGGAACATTCCAAGCAGAGCAATGCCATCTCTACAGAAACACCAACCAAAAAGTGACAAGGTGCAGCTTTAAGTGAGTTGTTTTTCCTTTTGACATAACAAAGATCTCTTTATAAACACATGAAGCCAATGGCACCGTCAATCTCCCATGAACCTGTTTGTTGAGTAAGCAGTGCGGAGGTGTGGCACTCTTTCTCTCTCCTCACTCTCCGTCCTCTTCTCTCTCCTCTTCTGTCTTTCTCTTCTGTCTCTCTCTCTCTCTCTCTCTCTGTCTCTCTCTCTCCCCCTCCCCTTTCCTCTCTTTTTCTCTCACAGGATAAAGTTACAGTCACTAAAGTCACATCTGAAGAAGCTTTTGTTTGTTTCTGTCACAGAGATCAGGAGCGTGCACGAGAGGAGCGTGCACGTACAGAGGAGCGTGCACGTGCAGAGGAGCGTGCACGAGAGGAGGAGCCAGAAGCAAAACGATGATGTCACTGAGTATCATTAATGTGTTTAGTCTGAAGTGAAACTACAATAAAACACAACGAACCAGGACTAAACCAGGATTGAATCAGGACTAAACCAGAACTGAACCAGGAATAAACCAAGACTGAACCAGTACTAAACCTGGACTAAACCATGACTAAACCAAGACTGAACCAGGACTAAATCAAGACTAAACCAAGACTGAACCAGGACTAAACCAGGACTAAATTAAGACAAAACCAGGACTAAACCAGGACTGAACCAGAACTAAACCAGGACTAAACCAGTTCTGAATCAGGACTAAACCAGAACTAAACCAGGACTGAATCAGGACTAAACCAGAACTAAACCAGGATTGAATCAGGACTAGACCAGGACTAAACCAGAACTGAACAAGGACTAAACCAGGTCTAAACTGGGACTAAACCAGGACTAACCCAAGACTAAACCAGGTCTAGAGCAGGTCTTTCTTCAGTGTGACAGGTGTTGTGTGTTTGCTCCTCAGTTACTCTTTAACTCTCATGTCTCTGTTTAAACTATAGGACCTCACTCCAGTGTGTGTGTGTGTGTGTGTGTGTGTGTGTGTGTGTGTGTGTGTGTGTGTGTGTGTGTGTGTGTGTGTGTGTGTGTGTGTGTGTGTGTGTGTGTGCGTGCTCCTGCTGACCGGAGGGTTGCTGGTTTGATCACCACATTCACCTGTTCACAGTGAATAAAATGTTCCGTCACCTTCTCCTCACTCGTCTCAAGACTTCACCAGGCCCCGCCCCCCACCACTGCTGCTATGTCGTCGCCATGGAGATTATCAAACCGATCAATGGAAAAATGTGATCTTTGTTTTTTTTATGCAGACAGCAGTGTATTGATACTTTGCTGCTCATGTCATCAGTGTTCCCTGGAGGTGTGACGCTAACTGTCAGCACTGCTCTGTCTATTCTCCTCGTAAACAGACAGACCATGTGTGTCTCTGATTGGCTAATCCACCTGTCAATCAAACCCATCTGAACTCTAGGAAAGTCACCAGTGACCAGACTTACATCGGACTAAACGAGTACTAAACCAGGACTAAATCAGGTCTAAACCAGGTCTAAACCAAGACTGAACCAGGACTAAACCAGGACTAAACCAGGACTACACCAGGACTGAACCAGGACTAAACCAGGACTAAACCAGGACTAAACCAAGACTGATCCAGGACTAAACCAGGTCTAAACTAGGACTAAACCGGGACTAAACCTGCACTGAACCAGGTCTTAATCTCTAAACCGGTGACCAGACTCACTTGTTTTACATTTTCATCCCAAAACACAAACACATGGAGACGTGTGGGACAGTTTTGCACCTGCGCTTCTCACCTGTCACCACACCTGTCGTCCCCTTCCCCTTTAAATGCCGCTGCCCCACCCCTTTAATCCTCCATTTGACTGTGCATCATTTGACTAAAGCTTTTGTTTTCTCAACCACCCCTGTGTACTATGAGAGAGGGAAGGAGGGATGAGAGAGAGAGAGAGAGAGGAAGGAGGGATGAGAGAGAGAGAGAGAGAGAGGGAAGGAGGGATGAGAGAGAGAGAGAGAGAGAGAGAGAGGAGGAGAGGATGAGAGAGAGAGAGAGAGAGGAAGAGAGAGAGAGAGAGAGAGAGAGAGGGAAGGAGGGATGAGAGAGAGAGAGAGAGGGAAGGAGGGATGAGAGAGAGAGAGGGAAGGAGGGATGAGAGAGAGAGAGAGAGGAGAAGGAGGAGATGAAGAGAGAGAGGGAGAGGAGGGATGAGAGAGAGAGAGAGAGGGAGAGAGGGATGAGAGAGAGGAGGAGAGAGAGGGAAGAGAGATGAGAGAGAGAGAGAGAGAGAGAGGGAAGAGAGAGGAGAGAGAGAGAGAGAGAGAGAGAGAGGAGAGAGAGAGAGAGAGAGAGAGGAGAAGGAGGGATGAGAGAGAGAGAGAGAGAGAGAAGGAGGGATAAGAGAGAGAGGGAAGGAGGGATGAGAGAGAGAGAGAGGGAAGGAGGGAGAGGAGATGAGAGAGAGAGAGGGAAGGAGGAGATGAGAGAGAGAGAGAGGGAAGGAGGGATGAGAGAGAGGGAGAGAGGGAAGACAGAGGGGGAAGAGAGGTAAAACAGATGAGGGACAGATGAGGAAGAGAAATAAAGAAAGAGAGGAGAGTAAACACTGTTGGGCAAGTGACTTTAAAACTGTAATGTGTAATTTATGACTTGTTACTGTCATTACAAAGTCATTTGTTACATTACAATATTAGTGTATTTAAAATGTTAAATAATTACACTCAAAGTAAAATTATTACTTTTATGTTACTCTCACCAGAATAACTGTGAAGATGCTGAACTTTTGCGCCGCATATGGACTGAACCAGGTCTAAACCAGATCTGAACCAGATCTAAACCAGGACTAAACCAGGACTAAACCAGGACTAAACTAGGTCTAAACTAGGGCTAAACCAGAACTAAACCAGGACTAATCTTGGACTAGAACTTGGAATCTAGGACTGCCCCTGAGAGAACCCTGAGACTGTGGAACAGGGTGTCTGCGAGGCGCGATCGGGCGTCAGCCATGCTTCGCCCTGTGGAGTGGGGAGTTCTGTGTCGGTCCTTTCGCCCGCTGTGTACGAGGGCGTGTCTCACCTCTGCTGATATCACAGTGATTTTATTTGTATGAAGAAAAATGAAAAACCCACCACTTCAATCCAGGTTAAAAAAAGAATTGTGACACGCGTTATTCACATTTGTACCAAGTAAAATATTACCACTTTTTTTCCCCCTGTAATACCACATTAGTGCATTACAGCAAAAAGCAACACATTACAGCAATTTGTTATTTTTACTTACTCCCAACACTGATAGTAAGACATAGAGAGAAGGAGAAAGGGATGAACAAGGATAAGAGAGATGGATGGATGGGGGATCAGGGAGAAGAAGTAGAGAAGTAAAAGAGACAGATAAGAACGGAGACAGGGCGGAGAAAGACAAACAGGAGAAAGAGGAGATAGAGTAAAGAGAGAAGAGGAACGGAGAGAGAGAGAGAGAGAGAGAAAGCAAAAGACAGAGAAGAGAGAGGGAGAGAAAAGAACAGAGAGGGGAGGAAAGAGGAGGAAGAGTGAAGAGAGGAGAGGGATGGGAGTTGGAAAAAGTATGGGGGAAGTGAGAGAGAAAACAAAGAGGAGAAAAAGGGAAGTAGAGGGGAAAGTATAGAGAAAGAGAGAGTGGGAGAATGAGAGGACAGAGAGAGAGAGAGAGACAGAGAGGAGGAAGAGGAGGAGGAGTGACATCTGTGGGAGAGGAAGGAAGTGTAGCTTTGGATAACCCGGCCCTGACCGTGAACCTGACTCTGTGATCCTGACTTTGTTTTGAGCACGAGAGGAAACCGACGAGCCGCACGTTTGATTAGATGTTCCTCTCACTGCGCCACATGTCATCTGAGTTACATAAGAGAGGAATCGAACCCACAACCCCCACCACAGACACCCTGCCCCCGCCACGCACTCACGGGTCAGGAATCAAACCCACAACCTCCTGGTGAGACTAAACCACCTCTAAACCAGGACTAAACCAGGTCTAAACCCAGTTCAAAACTAGTTCTAAACCAGGTCTAAACAAGGTCTAAGCCAGGTCTAAACCAGATCTAAACCAGATTGAAACCAGGACTAAACAGGACTAAACCAGATCTAAAGCAGGTCTAAAGAAGGTCTAAGCCAGGTCTAAACCAGGTCTAAACCAGGACTAAACCAGATCTAAAACAGGACTAAACCAGATCTAAAACAGGACTAAACCAGGTCTAACCCTGATCTAAACCAGGTCTAAACCAGGTCTAAACCAGGACTAAACCAGTTCTAAACCAGATTGAAACCAGGACTAAACAGGACTAAACCAGATCTAAAACAGGACTAAACCAGGACTAAACCAGGTCTAACCCTGATCTAAACCAGGTCTAAACCAGATCTAAACCAGGTCTAAACCAGGTCTAAACCAGGTCTAAACCAGATCTAAACCAGGTCTAAACCAGATCTAAACCAGATCTAAACCAGGTCTAAACCAGGTCTAAACCAGGTCTAAACCAGGTCTAAACCAGATCTAAACCAGTCTAAACCAGGTCTAAACCAGGTCTAAACCAGGTCTAAACCAGGTCTAAACCAGGTCTAAACCAGGTCCAGGTCTAAACCCTCTAAAACCAGGTAAAACCGAGGCTCTAAACCCAAACGGTCAGGGCAAACCCAGGTCCAAATCCAGATCGAACCGAGGACTAACCCAGCTGTAACCCTGATGCCCTGCAGAGGGGCCGATGTGTTTTCCAGGTTTCATATCAGTGAGAGGGACACTCCCATTGGCCCCAGTCCAGACGGAGAGGTGCAGTTAAAGTACACAGACTGTACTGTGCCACGCTCACGGTGTCAGGAGCCTGCTTCAGTCCTGCTTCAGACCTGCTTCAGTCCTGGTTTAGACCTGGTTTAGACCTGCTTTAGACCTGGTTTAGACCCGGTTTAGTCCTGCTTCAGTCCTGCTTCAGTCCTGCTTCAGACCTGCTTCAGACCTGCTTCAGACCTGCTTCAGACCTGCTTTAGACCTGGTTTAGACCTGCTTTAGACCTGGTTTAGACCTGCTTTAGACCTGCTTTAGACCTGCTTTAGACCTGGTTTAGACCTGCTTTAGACCTGCTTTAGACCTGCTTTAGACCTGCTTTAGACCTGGTTTAGACCTGCTTTAGACCTGCTTTAGACCTGGTTTAGACCTGCTTTAGACCTGGTTTAGACCTGCTTTAGACCTGGTTTAGACCTGCTTTAGACCCGGTTTAGTCCTGCTTTAGTCCTGCTTTAGACCTAGTTTAGTCCTGGTTTAGTCCTGCCGTCGTCCTAGTTTAGATCTGCTTTAGATCTGCTTTAGTCCTGGTTTAGTCTTAGTTTAGTCCTAGTTTAGTCCTGGTTTAGACTAGGGATGAATATCGGCACTGATACTGAAAAGTGTGCTGGATCAGGTATCGGTTCCCTGATATCGGTTGAGTTCATACGATTATTTATCTCAGAATGTTGGACTTTTGTTTGTACAGGAACAGAACAGCAACACAAGTGGGTCTGTGAGTAATAACAGAACTGGTATCGGATCATATCGGGTATCAACATATAATTAAAGTCATAGTATCAATATCGGTATCGGATCTGTAAAATTGGACTCGTACACGGTGCACAGCTCGAGGTGAGATCTGGTTTTTCAAGGGATATTGGAGCAGTAAAAGTGTAACAGGTGACATGTTTAATGCCGCACTGTGGAACATTCCTGCTTTATGTTTTTGGCTCGTCTTTGTGAAAACACAATGACGGATTTATTCAGTTTCACATTCAAATACTCTGAGTCAACTAGTGATGAAGTACACCAAATACTACTACTGCATACTTCACATATCCCAGTGTGCCAGATGCCCTCCCGTCCTCCACACATGAACAAAAGTTTTCCTGTTGGAGATTGGAAAAGGTACAAAAAATAATGATGTAATTCAGTTCCCAATACCACAATTACTGCTGGTGTGCCCTTGAGCAAGACAGTTTGACAATTTGCCTATTATTATTTTCATTTGCATATTACGACAGCACATAAACACTGTTGGTTATTGTTCCACTTGTGCTGCCACTGACATTTCAAACTCCATTTGTTAGATACTAAAAAACAGACGCAATACTGACTCCAACACCACAACAACACCACAAACGCCACAAACACCACAAACATACAAACACCACAACAACACCACAAACACCACAAACACGCAAACACCACAAACACACACAACACAAACACAAACAAACACAAACATACAAACACCACAAACATACAAACATACAAACATACAAACACCACAAACATACAAACACCACAAACATACAAACACCACAAACACCACAAACACCACAAACACCACAAACACCACAAACACACAACAAACACAACAAAACCACAAACACCACAAACGCCACAAACATACAAACACCACAAACATACACAAACACAAACATACAAACACCACAAACATACAAACACCACAAACATACAAACACCACAAACATACAAACACCACAAACGCCACAAACATACAAACACCACAAACATACAAACAAACACCACAAACACCACAAACGCCACAAACATACAAACACCACAAACAAACAAACAAACAAACACCACAAACGCCACAAACATACAAACACCACAAACATACAAACGCCACAACAAACACCACAAACACCACAAACATACAAACATACAAACACCACAAACATACAAACACCACAACAACACCACAAACATACAAACATACAAACACCACAAACACTACAAACGACACAAACACAACAAACACCACAAACATACAAACATACAAACACACAACATACAAACAACACACAACACAAACATACAAACACACAAACACCAAACATACAAACACCACAACAACACCACAAACGCCACAAACAAACACCACAAACATACAAACACCACAAACGCCACAAACACCACAACAACACCAACGGCGTAAATGCCGCAAACATCACAAACATACAAACACCCGCAATTGGGAACAGTCAAGCAGAAGTAAACAACAAGGCCAAAAATTCAAGTTAATGCATCTGATATAAAAATGTATTGAACAGATACATATGTACTCTAGTTTATGAAACTGTTGACCTTTTTTCTGTTCCATTTTTGGTTCTAAAGTTCCATATGTTTTAAACAGACCATGTATGAAACATGGAACAAAAATTATTTCCCAAATTTCAATGACCTGCAAATCATGTCAATAAATGGATGTATTTCATCATATCTTGTGTTATTCCATCTTTGAACTGTTGATGAAGGAACATGATTAAAAAATATATATATATTTAAAATGATAAAAATTAGCTTGGAAGGACTGACATATTTTATAGAAATAGTTTCCTTTCTTTTTGAAGTAATATTAAAGTATTCAGAAGAAAAAAGTTGACAAATGATACAAAATCCTGCACCTTCTACTTGTTTGTACAATTTTCCCTCCGTTACTTTTCCCTCCGTTACCATGACCTTTCTTCATAAAAAATCTCATGAGTCAAAAAGTAAGAGGTTTTTCAACCTAATCTTGTACCATATGGTAGAAAACTATATGAAGCAAATATTCAAACCAGTTTGTTAAGGATATGGAAGTGAGAACCAAGAGTTATCACTGTTTGGATTTATTGCCCAAAAAGTGCTGCATATTTTCATTCCCTCCATTACCGACATGAGTTTTTTAAATTTTTTGTCAACAACTTGAAAGAATATCACAGGTTTAACTTGACCCTGTTGGAGTGTAACTCTTTCCTACATTCTGATACTTTACTTATTTCAATAGTCCCTCTAGTTTCTGAATAAGAGACATTTGAATGTCAAAAATCTGTTTCCCTCCGTTACCACTTGACCGGACCCAAATGCCATCAACATAGCAAACACTGCAAACACAGCAAACGCCGCAAACGCCACGAACATAAAAACATAAAAACATAAAAACACTTTCTTTAGACAATATACTGTGGTTTTCAACATTAAATGATAGTACTTTCATTAGGCCCGAGCCCCGACAGGGCGTAGGGCCTATTGCTTCCGCTCAGCGGAGCAAATGGGAAGGACATGCGCATGTCCGAATGCGACAAGACGACATGCAACTATGTCCTCGGTGCCCCCGGCACGAACAGCAGTATCCCAGTAACCCACGCCCAAGGCCTGGCTCATATTTACTACTGCTAAAATGAATGGAAGTCAATGGAAGGCGATGGGTGACCTCGACGAGATGGCGAATGACGAGCGCGTCAGTGCCCGTCACTCACCAATGACCCCACGGTGACGTGGGGAAGGTCGAGAGCTTTCAAAAAACGTATAATATGTTGTTCTAAACTTTTCGGATATATTGTTTTTGCTAAAATTATTATTATTATTATTTTATTTTATTATTCTTCTGCTCTTTGAGCTCTAATTTGACCCCCTAAACACGTTCAAAAACTCACCAAACTTAGCACAATATTCAGAAGTGGCGAAAAATTCGATAAAATATAGGTTTCGTGCACGGGCATAAAAAAATGGCGACACAGCGCCACCTGGAAAACTCAAAATTTTGGCGTCTATGGGAGACGTCCCGGTCAACTTTGTCGTAGAGCCACGAAATTCGGTACACACATTCATCATGTGAAGACAAACAAAAAATGTTATTATGGCCACGCCCCCTGACAAACCAGAAGGCGGCCATCTTGGATTGAAATTTGAGTCCGCGTTTTCGCTGTCATTGCGTTTGAACGAACTCCTCTGAAGGCGCTTCACCCACAGGCCTGAAAATCACCGTACATCATCTAGACAAGTGGAACATCTAAAGTTAGCTGATTTTTTTTGATAACTGTCACGGTTTACGTGCAGCGAAGCCGCAAATTTCGGTAAAAATTTCGCCTAAATTCAAGGTGACATTATTTGTTCCTGTTCACACAGACTTAGTCCGATCGTGTTGAAATTTGAATCACTAATGTGTGATCTCAGTCTGAATATAATACACTATAAAACATATGAAAAGTGAACACTATAGCGCCCCCTACCATAGACATGAAACGTCAACATTGTCGGATCTGCACCAAATTTGGGAAGTAAATTCTATCCATGATTACGAGCAAAAAATTATATTATGGACATGATACCATTTTCACTGTTGGCCAGCAGGGGCGCAAAGACTCAAAAATTTGGCGCCTATGGGAGACGTCCCCGTCATCTTTGTCATAGAGCCACGAAATTCGGTACACACATTCATCATGTGAAGACAAACAAAAAATATTATTATGGCCACGCCCCCTGACAAACCAGAAGGCGGCCATCTTGGATTTACATTTCAGTCCACGTTTTCGCTGGCGTTGCGTTTGAACGAACTCCTCTGAAGGCGCTTCACCCACAGGCCTGAAAATCACCGTACATCATCTACAGAAGTGGAACATCTAAAGTTAGCTGATTTTTTTTGATAACTGTCACGGTTTACGTGCGACGAAGCCGGAAATTTCGGTAAAAATTTCGACGAATTTCAAGGTGACATTATTTGCTCCTTTTCGCACAGACTTAGTCCGATCGTGCTGAAATTTGAATCACTAATGTGTGATTTCAGTCTGAATATAATACACTATAACACATATGAAAAAACACTATAGCGCCCCCTACCATAGACATGAAACCTCAACATTATCAGATCTGCACCAAATTTGGGAATTAAATTCGAATAATGCCTAGAAGCAAAAACTTATATTACTGACATGGGCATTTTTCATGGTTGGCCAGCAGGGGGTGCAAAGAACATTTAATGGCGCACTATGTCATTTTTCCTTTTGCGAGTGCGACTTTGCTGGTACGGCGTTTGCGGGCACGGCGTTTGAGGGATGCGCCGTTTGCGGTGCGCTGTGATTGCGGGCGGGGCGTGGGTTGGGCGAGGCCGTTCGACGCCGCTTGCGGCTTTAATTTCTATTCTTGTGTGTGTTATCTGTGTGTAATCCTCAGTGGTGCAGTAGGTTCATACTGTCCATGTGTGTACTAGTCTGAGGCTCCGTTCACACTGCAGCCTGAAGTGACCCAAATCTGATTTTTTGGCCTCTATGTTCCTGTATCTGATCTTTTAATGACAGTCTGAACCACACAGATCTGATTTTTTCAAATGTGACCCAGGACACTTGGATATGTGCTCCTAAAACTGATACATATCTGATCTTTTGACATGTGACTTCAGTCTGAACGGCCAAAGTGCATTCATCCACCTACACGTTATCAACAAGACACAAATGTACACAAACGTTCTTCTCGTTATACGAAAATTGTTCATGAACTCCGTGTCACTGAAGTGAAGCACATCACCACTCACCACTCTTGGCTCCGTCTCCACATCCACACGTTCCTTTCAACGCTCTGTCCCTAAAAACACCACGACCAAAAACCTCATCCTTCTCCTTCTCAATCTCCTCCTTAAAATAAGTAAGTTGTTCATGTTCTGGCTCCGGTACGAGAGGAACTTTAAAATCTCCAGGTGCTCGATGCTGCGTCCATGTTTGCACAACTTGTGTAAACACAGAGACGCTCACTGTGGTTGACGTCGTCGTGTCTCCAGTGTCACATGTGGGACACTTTTGGGCCGTTTAATGTTCACACTGGAGTCACATACAAGTCACATTTAACTGGAAACGTGAACGACCTCGCAAAAACATCGGATTTCACAAAAAAATCCGAATTGAGCATTAAACCCTGCAGTCTGAACGTAGCTTTTGTGCTCTTCTACTTGTTCTGATTCAGTTCTAAATTGTTCTAAAGACATTCAGGAAATGTTCGGCTCTTTCCTGTCAACGGGAAAAATGAGTAAAGTTTACAACAGTGTGTGTGTTTGAGTGATTTGTGAAACACGTGTAAAGAATGTGTGTAGAGTTACTGCTGCTGCTGCTGACAGAACAGCTCTGATCAGCTCTGAGGACACACAACACACTATTACATCACACACTGTTTACACACTTTAACTACAACTCATCACTTCCACTACTACTGCTACTACTGCTACTGCTACTACTACTACTACTACTACTACTACTACTACTACTACTACTACTACTGCTACTGCTACTACTACAGCTACTACTACTACAGCTACTACTGCTACAGCTATACTTAAACTATTACTATATTTATACACACCAAGCTGGTCTTAAATCAGCACTGAACCACATCTGAATAACATGACATTTGACTAGACCAGGACTAAACCAAGACTAGACCAGGACTAAACCAAGACTAAACCAGGACTAAACCAGGACTAAACCAGGATCAAACCAGGTCTGAACCAGAACTAAACCGAGGCTTGTCTCTTTTGCTCAGCAGGGCGGGCGTGGTCAGGACTTGGATGGGAAACACTGGGGATACAAGAGGTTTGGGCCGAGCGATATGCAGCAAAAAAATACAGCTCAGTATATTTTTCGATATCTCGATATATGATATACGTGTCGATATCTGCACAGGAAAACTATCCCCCCAAAAACTTCTGCAAAAAGAAACATGCCAAATTCCACAAAGTCTTTTTTACTGAAGTGTAAAGAGGCACTTCATGCAGGAACAAAGGACATCTGTGACATTTTTTTGTTTACAATAATATACATAATTTAACTGTAAAATGAATCAAGGAATAATACACGTTTCCTTCTTTTCATTCACAAATAAAACAACTCAACTCAGCTCAAACTCATCTTTGCATTAAGTCTGTAATCGTACGATAACCAGAACCATGAGCTCCTTCAGCAGAAGAAGCTCAGGAGGTTTTTTTATTTTAATAGATCCATGTTCCTCACCAGCGTAAAGAGCTCTGAGCTATCCCACAATCCACTGCAGCTCTCAGGTCTCCCACAATCCACTGCAGCTCTGAGCTATCCCACAATCCACTGCAGCTCTCAGGTCTCCCACAATCCACTGCAGATCAAACCCAAAGATTCTAAACACTATTGTACAAGTTCTTCTGCAGCAGATTATTCATTAAAATCTTCTGCATAAATAAACTTTACAACATATAAACAGAACGACTCTAGAGCCTCATCAGCTGTTTGACATTATAATGTGTTTAATGCAGCTTTGACACATTTGTTTATGTTTTACCGAAACAAAACTTAAAACCACATGACTCATTTGCATAAACTATAAGCTCTGAATCTGAAGCTCTCAGAATCAAACAAGTGACACGGCAAAATCAGAATTATAGTATTATATATATATATATATATATATATATATATATATATATATATATATATATATTTTTTTTTTTTTTATTAATTTATTTATATATTGATTTATTTATCTATATATACACATGATATGTCAGAATCTATTTTGTGTTTAAAAAATATCTCAATATATTTTAAATATCACGATATCACCACCTCTACCAGGTTCACCCACGTTGCCTAGTATGAGTGTAGTGTGTGTGTGTGTGTGTTGGTGGTTAGAGGGGCAGATGGCATAGATTAGCCTCACTTCTGTCAGTCTGTCGAAGGGCAGCTGTGGCTACAGTTGTATCAGCACCACAGTGAGAGGAGTGAGTGAACAATGTTGTGAAGGACTCTGGGTGTGCTGAAAGACGCTATCAACCCAAGAACCAGGTCAAAATCCAGGACTAAACCAGATCTAAACCAGATCTAAACCAGGTCTAAACCAGAACTAAACCAAGTCTAAGTCAGACCCTGAATGTGAAAAAGTCCAGAGAGACAGAGAGTCGTAAACAGGAAACTCCATAAAACAATGTCCATTTCACTGGACACAATCTGACCAGAGTCTTATCAAAAATGTGTCTAAAAACAGAACTATCCCACAACACCACACCCTCCTGTGTGTCAGATACCTTCCCTGTGTGTCAGATGCCCTCCCCGTGTGTCAGATGCCCTCCCCGTGTGTCAGATGCCCTCCCCGTGTGTAAGTTGCCCTCCCCGTGTGTAAGTTGCCCTCCCCGTGTGTCAGATGCCCTCCCCGTGTGTCAGATGCCCTCCCCATGTCTCTCTGTGTCTTATTCTGTATAAAAGCTGCTGACTGTATTTTAGACGTCTACAAAACATGTTCTGAAACGTGGGATTCTAGGATTAGTTCTCCTGCAGGTTTGATCCTCTGTTCCCTCTTTCCAAACTCAGACTCTTTGTTTCTTTGGTTCAGTCTCGTGTTCTTGTGGAGTGTGTGGAGTTTGAACAGAGGAGGAAGTGTCAGTCTCTTTAAAACAGCACTTTCCCCATTCTCTCCTTCTACAAAAGTCCACTAAAACAATCCTGCTCCGACGCACTCAAACTAGTCTATGATGTATTTATTTATGCATTTATTTTATGTCAGATGCCCTCCCCGTCTCAACCAGTCACATTACAGTAACAGTATCGAGCAACGTGAGTGAAGACTTGAACTTAAAATCTGCAGTTAGGTCCAGCTAGTCCAGTTCAGTGTATTTATTAAATCTGTCCAAACTGATTTAAAGGTACATTACGTCAGGTTCCTTTACCTGCTCGTCTCCATGGAGATATTGTTGCTTTGCCTGAAATGTTCTACAGTATGTTATTCATTAATCCTTCCAGTCTGACCGTATCACATACGATACCTGGGAATATGTTTTATTGAACCTCGCAGAACTTTACAACCATAAAAAGTTCGCTCAGCGGTCGGTGGGTACTTTTTTTGCTATTTGGTCATGACATATGTTATGCACTAGAACACTTAGTGGTGTCCAAGTAATTGCCCAATGGCACAACAGCAAACAAAGCAGAGAGTGAACATGTCTGTCAACGATCAGTGTTGTTTCTGTGAGATGAACTTGCAAATTAAAGGTGCAATAAAAAATGCAAAGTTTGTATTTGACAAAGGAAGTCCAAAGGAGGAGAGCGTCTGCAATCTGCTATCACAACTCAGGTTGGTTCAGACTAGGGATGGGCATTCGATGAACTTTTCTTAATCAATCGTCGGAAGAATTAACGATCGATTATCGATTAATCATTAACGTTTTTAAAGTAAAATGATCATCATTATTATTACTATCTGCACTAATCTGCATAAATAAATTCAACTTTATGACATATAAACCGTAACGACTCTAGAGCCACATCAGCTGTTTGACATTATAATGTGTTTAATTCAGTTTTGTTCAAATCTCACAGAAACAAAACTTAAAACCACATCACTAATTTGCATAAACTAAGAGAAGATAAAACTCCAGCTCTTGTGTCGCTGATGTGGTTCAACTTCTGTTGGATTAAAAGACATGACTCAGGTGAATACAGGTCAGTGTGATCATATTTGTGTTTGTCAAAACCAGGACAGCGTACGGGGGGAGGGGGGCGGGGCCTCGTCATCCACATTGAGCGACTCTCACCTGGAAAAACTTTTTCCTACTGGACACAGAAACATATGTTCCTGCTTTATACACTGTGCACATGGACTCACACTTGTCCCGAACGCAACGGAAAGTGTGGAATTTCTTGTATAAGTCATCGTTAAATCCACATTTGTGCTTCGGTTCGTTACAGACTGACAGACTGTTTGTGTTTCGCTCCTTCTGATGCAGAGACACATGTACACACCTGTTTGGTGACGCTACACACAGCAACCTACATTCAATTTGTCGATTAAAATTAACGTAATCAATGAAATTCTTAATGATCAATTATCGATTAATCGACTAATCGTGCCCATCCCTAGTTCAGACCAACACACCACTTGAGTTTGACGTCATGACTTCACAGCTCACAGCTGATTGGTCGGTGCACGATCTACAACTTCTGGGTTCTTGCAAACTGTCTAGTGTATTGTGATTCCTGATCTAGTCACTGGAGAGAAAAGAAATTGAGTGGAGGCTCTGAGTGGAATTGTGGCTTTCCGAGCATATTTCCAGCATTATCCTACATCACACGCTGCATGATGATGTAGGGAATACGAGTGTCCAATAGGAACTTTGTTTCGGCCAATCTCATGTGCTTCGTCCATTTTGATTGGCCCAAACTTTGCCAAAGATTATAATGAGTCAAAACGTTCGATGCTCTGAGCATCTGTGTTTATAACAATTGAAAAAGTCGCTCTAAATGCAGATATTTCTCAAATAAATGGAAAATGACACATCTTGGTCTGTGTAATTGTGCATCTCTTGTTATTGTTATTTTCAGGTTTATTTGAGTCCAAAAGTCCAAATCCAAATGTAATAAAGCCCATGGAAATACAGGAAGTGATGTGGCTCTGTGTCCTGGACCTGACACCAGCTGTTTCCACGACTGACACCAGGAAAGTCATGGGGACAATGCACTTTTATTTTTTGTTTTGAGGCAGTTCATTTACAGACTTGATATTTTGCACATTTGTAGATAAGGCTCTAAATTAAACACTTTTATGTCCAAAAAAGTTGTTAATACATGTTTGCTGTGTGTTTGTATGAAAGAGTGTGAGTTTTGTCATTTGTATTTCTGGTCCTGTAGTTTTTATTTCAGTCATATGACACAACTCCAGCAGCAGATTGTGAAATAACAGATTGCACTGAAAAAAAGAGGATGTCTAACACTTCATTAGAGGTAAAAGTGGAAGTTTTAACAGCAAAATTAAGAAAAAAAAAAAATCCAGTCAAAATGTACTAACTAAGGTCTGGAAGTTATCGGCTTAATCAAACAGCAGGTCACGGGTCAGGTCTGTGGAAAAGCGATTCTGTTCACGGTAATAATTCACGTTTATCTGGTTAAATAAGTTCATGAAGACCGAGGGAGGGCATCTGACACACAGATACGTGGAGGATCCTGCTTGTTTAGTCTTTTGTTTACTCTGATCAGATTTGTAGATTCTGTAGATTGTGATTTGTGCCTCTGGATGTTTCCTCTAAAATTTTTCAGGAAAGGTTCTGAAAGCAGAAGCTCCACACCGGACTGAAGACGTCGGCATTTTCTTTTTGAATCGTTTGTTGGACTGAGTGAGACTCTTCTGGTCTGAAACAGAGCGTGACTGTGAGTTTGGACGTGAACTTGTGGAGGAGAGACCGGAGCGAGCACGTCTCAGATCTGCTGTAGGCCAATACCAGACCTGCTCCAACCTGTGACTCCTCTGAACACGGAGCGAGGGAGGAGAGAAGAGGGAGAGAGGGGGAGGGAGGGAGGAGAGAGAGGAGAGAGGGAGGAAAGGGAGAGAGAAGAAACAGAGGGCGGAGATGGGGTAGAGAGAGAGGGATGAGAGGGTGATGAGAGAGAGAGGAAAGGGGGAGGGAGAAGAGAGAGGGATGAGAGGAGAGAGAGAGAGGGAAGAGGGACGAGAGGGAGAAGGAGGAGAGAGAGGAGAGGGAAGAGAGAGAGAAAGGAGAGGGGTAGAGAGAGAGGGAGGGGAGTGAGAGGAGAGATGGGAGAAGAGAGGGAGAGGGAAGAGATAAGAGAAGCAAAGGGAGGAGAGCGTGAGAGAGAGGGAATAGAGGGAGAAGAGACATAGGGAAGGAGGGGGGTAGAGAGAGAGGGAGGAGAGGGAGGACAGAGAGGGAGAAGAGGGGTAGAGAGAGAGGGTGGGAGGGAGAGGAGAGAAGGGAGAAGAGAGGGAGAGGGAAGAGATAGGAGAGACAGAGGGAGGAGAGAGAGAGGAGAGGGAAAAGAGGGAGAGGAGGGGATAGAGAGAGAGACGAAGGAGAGGCAGAAGAACAAGAGGAAAGGGGGCGGGAGGAGAGGGAGAAGAGAGAGAGGGAGGAAAGAGGGATTAGAGGGAAGAGGGAGAGAGGGAGGAGAGTGAAGAGGGAAAAGACAGAAAAGGAGGGGAGGGAAAGGAGAGGGGGAGGAGAGAAAGAGAGGGAATAGAGGGTGAGAAGAGAGAGTGAGAGGGAGAAGAAGGAGAGAAAAGAGACACGAAGGAAAGGTAAGAGGGAGAGAGAGAGGGAAGAGAGGGAGAGGGAAGAGATAGGAGAGGCAGAGGGAGGAGAGAGAGAGAGGGGGGAAGAGAGGGAGAAGAGGCATAGGGAGAAGGGGGGGTAGAGAGAGAGAGGGAGAAGAGGAAGGAGAGGTAGAAGAGGGAGAGGAGAGAAGGGAGAAGAGAGGGAGAGGGAAGAGAGAGAAAGGGAGAGAGAGAGGAGCAAGAGGAAAGGGGGAGGGAGGAGAGGGAGAAGAGAGAGAGTTAGGAAAGAGGGAGGAGAGGGAAGTGTGAGAGAGGGAGGAGAGGAGAGGGAAAATAAAGAAAGAGAGGGAGAGGAAAGCGGAGAGGGTGAGCAGAGAGAAGGAGAGCGAGGAGAGGGAAGAGAGTGAGAGGAAGGAGAAGAGAGAGCAAGAGGGAGGAAAAGGAGAAAATAGAGATAGGGAGGAGAGGGAAGAGGGGGAAGAGAGAGGGAGAAGGAGAGAAAAGAGGCAGGGAGGATAGGGAACAGGGAGAGGGAGGGAGGGAAGGAGGGAGGAGAGAGAGAGAGCCAATGCCACTCACCGCAACAGACCTGCTACAACCTGTGTGATCATTTAATACAGAGAAAGAGAGAGAAGAAAGAAAGAGTGAAGAAAGAGTGAAGAGAGAGAGAGAACGGAGAAAGAGAACCAATGCCATTTACCAAGAACACACCTGCTTCAACCTGCAACCACTTTAATACAGAGAGAGAGAAAGAGAGGGAGAAGGAGAGAAAGAAGGAGAGAGAGTGGGGGTGGGGATGTGAGGGAAGAAGCAAAAGTGAAAGTTTGGGTGGGACCAGTTCAACAGAGATTCAGATTTGACAATGACACAAACGCAAGTGAAGGGAGAGAAACTGGTTTGCAGGAAAAAAAAAAAAAAAAAATCAATCGAGAACACGGAGGGGTGAAAGAGGACAAGAAGGAGAGAGAGAGAAGGAGAAGGGGATGTGAGGATAGACGGGAAGAGAGCAGAGAAAGAGGGGGGTGAGGTGAGGAGATGTTTTGACATGATGAGTTCTTGTGATGTGAAGTCATTAAATAAACTTCGACAGATTTGTGTCGTGAGAAAACAACCCGACTGAGAAATCTGACGTTTATGAGAAACACACAAACACATCCAAGAAAAAACACAACCAGAACCACAACCTGAACCTGCAACTGCTCTGGAGTGAGGCCTGTTGATCAGACGAACAGTAGATCTGGGGTCAGTTTTCATTTCATTCGTATACATGCACATCAGTATCCCAGTTATTTTCCATATCCCGGTTCTGACAGTATTCGGGTTACTGTGTTTACATGTGCACTGAGAAACATATTATACATATATATACATACTCATATCCATGTATATATGATCAAATGGAGGATCCCGGTTTCTTGACATAATCTTACAAATGCACAAGGGCAAAAATGAACTTAAATCAATTTAATAAACCAGAAAAAAACAAACCGTGAGCTCCTTTAGCGTCAGAATCTCGGGAGGTTTAACCAGCGTGAGGAGCTGTGAGATATCCCACAATCCACTGCACACATCAAACCCAACAGATTCTTCATTCAAATCTTCTGCATTCATTAATTTTACGACATATAAACCACTATAGATCCACATCAGCCTGTTTGATAATATAATTCAGCTTTGATCATATTTGTTTATGTTTTACAGAAACGAAACTTAAGACCACATGACTTATTTGCATAAACTGTTAGAGGTGATGAAAACAGCTGCTCCTTGGGCCACTGATACGGTTCAGCTTCTTTCGGACTAAAGGACATAACTCAGTGGATTATGTGTGTTCTTTTTGTGACAGAAGAGGTGCTAACGACAACACGGTGGCTGAGTGGCTAGCACTCATGCCTCACAGCAAGAAGGTTCTGGGTTTGATCCCCGGGTCACCCAGGCCTTTCTGTGTGGAGTTTGTGTGTCTTTCCCTGTGTGTGGATGGGTTTCCTCCGGGTGCTCCGGCTTCCCCCATCAACCCAAAACCTGCTCCAGGTCTCCAGAACACTTGATAGTCAAGGTCAGTTAAATACAGTCAATTCAATCATTGTGTCCTTAGGCAAGACACTTCACCCACATTGCCTAGTATGAAAGTGTGTGTGTGGTGGACGGAGGGACTGATGATGCCAATTGGCATGGCAGCCGTTCTTCTATCAGTCTGCCCCAGGGCAGCTGTGGCTACAATAGTAGTTTACCATCACCAGGTATAGAGTGAATGAATAATGCTGTGTAAAGTGACTTTGGGGACAAAAAATGTCTGTAAAAAAACACTATATAAATAAAGACTTACTTACTTACTGATGATGGTGAGTCTGTTCTGTGTGTATCGTAGGAGATAGTTCATGTTTTAGCTTTTCAGCGATCACACGAGTGCAAGTCGTACGAGTGCAGTGTGTCTACAGGTTTAGTGCAGCTTTTTATTCTACGGTCATTTCACTCATGTGGTCACTTTATTTATGTTGGTCACTTTATTTATGTTGGTCACTTTATTTATGTTGGTCACAACTTTATGTTGCAGTAACCGGGATACTGCATTTACATGTCACAGTATCCCAGTTACTATCGGAATAAACCACCTACAGTATCCCAGTTTCTAATAACCGGGATACTGAAACCAGGGCACTGCATATACATGCACCATCAAGAAACCAGGAAACTGAAAAAACCTGATCATAACCAGGATACTGATGTACATATATACACACTCACTGTGTGGACTTTTCCTTTTGCACTAGTGGAAGTGTTTGTCATTTTTCAGCATATAATATTTACTTCATTATTCCATCACAGCAATGCAATTAATTATGACAATGATTTATATACCATATTTTCCGCACTATTAGGTGCTCTGGATTAGAAGACGCACTGTCATTAAATGGTCTATTTTCGAACTTTTTTCACAAATAAAGCACGTGGGACTTTAAAGGAAACCCAACAGTGTGATGGGTGAGTGGTTTTGTTTGTTTGTGGCGTTCACGGTGACTCTGGGCTTTGTTCAGTTGTGGCGTGTAGGAAGGGTGCTGTCGGAACTGTCGTGCTGTCGGGACCAACGGATTGTCGGCGTGTTCGCAGTGACTCAGTTGTTCAGTCGTGTCTAGAAGTGGCACATTGCACTCGCTTTTTCGGTTCGTTCCTCCGTTCTGTTCCTCGTCGGTGTGGAGTGATGAGTGTGTCTGTGTGGTCGCTGTTTGCTCCATGTGTGTTTGTGTGTTCTGTGGGTGGTGCAGCTTTGTAGTTTACTGAAGTCGTGCTGGGACACCCGAGTGTATAGTTCATGTATAGGGCTCTGGATTGTGGTTTGATGGGGTTAGAGGCTTAAGAGTGCGTCTAATAGCCCAGAAAATACTGTTTATTACTTAATTTATTTACATGAATATGACCTCTAACTTAAAAAAATATAAAAAATTGTAACAATAGACGCAAGAATCTCAGACTTTCAGTCATTGTGCAATTCATACTGGGAAGGATTTTCTGAAAAAGTGAGCATCAAACCTCCATGTTTGTTTTCCCAGTGGGATGTGTCTATTGACAAAGTCGATCTTTTCAAGTCTTTTGAACCATTTCACTTTTGTTTCTGCTTCTGATATTGTCATATTTTTGTTTTGAAATTCGGACATCGTAATGGTGTGGTTGTTGGATCCTCACAGTGGAAAACGGCTCGAGAAATGTGTTTGCGAACTCCATAGATGCAAAAGTCAATCAGATGTGTGTGACTCCAAACCTCCATTCAAACTGTTTCTCTTCCCAACGGAACTGAAAATAGTGAAAGGTGAAGGTGATGGGCAGGATTGATCCACAGGAAGAACCAAAAAGGAAAACTTTGACTGCCTAAACCAGTGGTGCTCAATACGTCGATCGTGATCTACCAGTCGATCGCCAAGGTGGTGTGGGTAGATCGCCGTGTCTCGTCTCGGACTCGCGTTTGGACTCGGTCTTGTCTCTCACTCAAGGTCTGACACTCAACAAGTGTGATCATATTTCATTACGGTCGCTGCTGTTGGTAATAAACTTGTAGCGGGTGCAGGAGCGTGTGGGGCGTCTCAGTGCAGCCTGTGCGCTCATTTGAAACCCGCGGAGACTCTACGGCGCATCACAAACACACACGCTCCCTATGCACGGCTCGTCTGCGACAGCGTGTGCCCTCGTGTACCAGCGTGCATCACAGGGCAGGTTCAACTTCCTAAACATCCTACCTGTCCATCTGCCTCACGTCAGCACGCCGCCCCTCGCCTTTTCACGCTCTCGCTCCTTCCTGCGTACAGCGAACACAAGCCCCTCCCACAGTGCGGCTGATTAGAAGAGCAAGACCAAACGTGAAGCAAAAACCAGTCTAAATTTGTGTTCCAGTGTTGGCACAAAGCAGGTCTACAGCATAGAGCGGATCTACAGAACAGACCTACTGCCACATTTGGCTGAAGTTTGTCTAACAAAAGTGACAAATGCATCTGTGTTTGTCACGATGTGTGTTTTGGTTTGGTAAATGTGCAGAGGCTGGTAAATATCACTGCAAAACCAGAAAAGAATGAAACTCCAGTTTGGAACTTTAAACAACAGGTTTAAAAATCTTCCTTCACTTTTTTCACAGTTTTGTGTAAAGTGCCAGAGGAAGTTCTCTTAAAGAAGAGGTTCTCAAACTGTGGGGGAGGCTCCAAAAAAGGGGCACAGAGTGTTTCAGTGCAGTTTGCTTGACTTTGTATTAGGTAGATCATTATGACTTGGTCATTTTGTAAGTAGCTCACAAGCTGAAAAAGTGTGAGCACCTCTGGTCTAAATCATCCCGAGTTTGCAGCGAACATTGTGTGTGTGTGTGTTTGTTTGTGTGTGTGTGTGTGTGTGTGTTTGTGTGTTTGTTTGTTTGTGTGTGTGTGTGTGTGTGTGTGTGTGTGTGTGTGTGTGTGCAGTCCTTACATAACTCTGGACTATTTCAGACGCTGTTTTATTGTTTCCTGTTGTTAATTATCAGAGATTAAAACAACAAATTTCCTGAAGAGACTTCCTGAGACAAAAACAAAGATTATTAAAAGATCAGCTGCTCAACCCCCTGTGAAAATGTTAGAAGGTTTCCGGTTCAACTCCCGGGTGTCTCTGTGTGCAGTTTGCATGTTCTCCCCATGTCTGGGTGGGTTTCCTACTTCAATCCAAAACATGTACAATGGATACTTCACAGTGACATCACTGTGGATGTGTGCTACATGTATTGCTATGGTGGAATGTTCATCAGTTACCAAGAAGGTAATAGATGTTTTTTTAAAACGGCAGAAAGTGCGACGATGTTGGGTAAACATCACTCCTGGTTCATGGTTTTCTCTGTGTAAATGTGTGTCGTATTCTCCAGCAGCTTCATAAATCTGCTCCATCACCAAATCTTCAACCAACAAACTCCACAAAGAATAAACATTCTTCATGAACAATTTATCCACAACTATCAAGAGAAGAAAGACCAGAACTTAAAGGAAACGACCACACATTAGTCACACACAGAACAAAACTAACTATATGGTCATGAATAAAACAGAAGGAACTTGTTCACTCAGACTCATTCTACAATTCAAATTATTATGAAGCTGCTGGAGAATATTTTGCCACAGAAAAGCATTAACCGGAAGTGACGTTTACTCTACATCACAGCACTTTCCCTTGTTTGAAAGAGGTTTATAGCAAACACTGTTCAAAAGTTTTTAAATCATCTGAAAACTCAAGAAAACCCAAGAAAATATACAAATTGGATTTAAAGAGCACATTTTCAGGAGCCTGTGATCAGTGCGAGAGTTCATGAGAGTGCTGTTTAGGAGGTTGGTTTTCAACTAAAAGCTGAGAGTGACGTGTGTGAGAGACTTTTTTAACAGTAACAATCATCTCTTCTGTTGTGTGTGTTACAATAAAGCTCAGATTAAAGTTTAGCTTGAGTAACAGCTTCAGACAGAGCAGTGCTTTCATTTAGCATCACACCCTCAGAGAATGTTGACCAAGACCAGCTCAAGCTCTGGAGATGGACTTTACTGGACGGGTCAAATGCAGGTGGAACCCAGAGACGCTGAGTGACGGGTCAAATGCAGAGGCACAGGAGTGGGCGGGGGAACGGGGGGCAGGATGGACACAAACAAACAGCCCTAATGAGGCACTCATTAGAGGCTCATTAAAAACACAAGAATCCACAGAGTTAGCAAAACATGTGACAGAGGACGCTCACAAGGCCTGGTTTAGACCTGGTGTAGACCTGGTTTAGTCCTGGTTTAGACCTAGTTTAGATCTGGTGTAGACCTGGTTTAGACCTGGTGTAGACCTGGTTTAGTCCTTGTTTAGACCTGGTTTAGATCTGGTTTAGACCTGGTTTAATCCTGGTTTAGACCTGGTTTAGTCCATGTTTACACCTGGTTTAGACCTGATTTGGTCATTGTTCAGTCCTTGTTTCTTTAGACCTGGTTGTCTAGTTGTTTAGTCCTAATTTAGTCCTGTGTAAATCCTGGGATAGTCCTGGTTTAGACTTGGTTTAGACCTGGTTTAATCCTGATTTTGTCCTGGTCTAGTCCTGGTTTATATCTGGTTTAGATCTGGTTTAGTCCTGGTTTAATCCTGGTTGTGTCCTGGTTTAGTCCTAATTTAGTCTTAATCCAGTCCTGCTTTAGTCCTAGGTAAATCCTGGTTTAGACCTGGTTCAGTCCTGGTTTTGACTTGGTTTAGTCCTGGTTTTGACTTGGTTTAATCCTGGTTTTGACTTGGTTTAATCCTGGTTTTGACTTGGTTTAGTCCTGGTTTTGACTTGGTTTAATCCTGGTTTTGACTTGGTTTAGTCCTGGTTTTGATTTGGTTTAATCCTGGTTTTGACTTGGTTTTGTCCTGGTTCAGTTCCAGGTCTATACATAACAGGAATCTGCAAGGCTTCTGAATCTGAAACTTTCTCAGCTGTAAAATTTTGGAAACATAAAACAAGTCCAGACAGATCTGAACCAGGACTAACCTGGTCTGAGCCAAGACTAAACCAGGACTAAACTAGGACAACACAAGACTAAAGCAGGACTAAAGTAGAACTAAACCAGGACTAAACCCAGTCTGGACCCGGTCTGGACCCGGTCTGGACCCGGTCTGGACCCGGTCTGGACCCGGTCTGGACCCGGTCTGGCTCTGTGGTATTGTGCAGCTCTTTTCTCTGTACAGTAGAATGTTGTTTGTTGGAGGATTCCCCAAAGTTTGGCTCGGACCCAAACACCAGACACAGGGACAAAAGGTTGTGGGTTAGACTCCTGATCTGTGTGCGTGTACTGCTGTGGCAGAGTGGTTATCCAGGGGGTTGTGGGTTAGATTCCTTGTCTTGCTCGGGGCAGTTGGACACACCCACATTCATTCAGACCTCACAGTTTGAGGTTAAACTCACAAACTTTCAAGAGGAGCGGTGGGATTTCTCTGGGGTTTTCACTGTCACACACAACAGATCACATCACAGTGTTTCCTTTTACTGTTTTAAATATGATATATTCACCCAAAACTATGGATTCAAATAGGTTTCACTTTCAATTTTGACACAGAGCACCACAACACATCAGTGTGCATCCCACTAATGAAACTCCTGCACACATATCAGGTTTGTGAAGTTGTACTGTTCACTTTTGTATCATCTTTTTGTGTATTTATGGAGAATTGGCATACAGTAGGCTTGTGGGTGGAGCCTTGTACTGCTAACTGGGGAAGTAACAATAACCAAACTATCCTGATATTGCATCATCAAAGTTCTCACAGTATCATCATGAACCATCACAAGATGTCGAATGACACACTTCTTTGTTTAAATGCATGTTTTACTGCAGCAACCATTAAAAAACAGACGAAACTACATAGACAGAGACTTTAAAAAACATGAAGAAATAACTGTTAAAAATCTTTCCTTCCTTAATTCTTTGGACTATGATACTAATATAGTCCCAGAGGTTTGTCAAGGCTTTTTATAAGGAAAAAAATAATTTCTTCAGTTCTGTAGTATCTCCACAATAAAGCAATAATACTGTATGAAATAAATATTGTAGTTGTGATTTACATATCATCACATCTCTGCTGCTAACTGTGAGGAGGGTTTGAAAAAGGCCCACTGGAGATCACTAGATTACTCAAACATGCATGGATGACTCTAAAACCTTTTCAATGACGTTAAGACATGTTATAAAGTAAAACTGTGTATTTCATTGAATTTTTATCAAGATTTTAATTTGTTTATCAAACAATCTCCAAACTCATATAATTGAGTTGAAATGATTTGTGTGCCGGTGAAAGAGAGGAGGTGGACGGGGCGCGACGACTGGAGTTTTGTGAGGATTCACGTGGGGCCCCCAAAAGCACTTGATTTCCTACAAACTGTGAGTTATGTGGAGCTACTGATTATCTCCATAAACTCTTGGCAAAGAGTATCACAGCAGGACTCACATCTGTCTCACTATTTAATCGAGATTTTTGCCGCTGGACTTGTTTTCTCGGCTAAAGTGTTTACTCATGTAAACAAACAACTCTGTGTGATGACGTCATTGGCCATGGCTTGGTTCTAGTCCTAGTGTGAGTCGCCCTAAAGCTTAACAAAATTTATTTTGAGATTTTTATAGATTTTTTTTTTTATATATAAGTAAGCATATTTATTTGATTTTTCAATGTGAGATAGTACACCAGCTGGATATAGAGTTTATTTTGGATACATTTATGTTTTTCTGCCTTATTTCATGTTCAAAGTTTATGTGATTATTTTTATGTTTAAACATTATAAAACTGCTCTAAGGTTCAGATTTGTAGCTGATATTTATTTTCAATTTGAAAGTTTTGTGTAAATTATCAAAAACAAAGTGTTTTTTGTTTTGTTTTGTTTTGTTTTTTTAGAAAGAAATGCTGAATACATTTATCATGTAACTAAATATAATCATTTGAGTAATTGTAATTTTAATATTGACCAAAATAATGGTGATAATATTTTTGTCCATAATCGAGCAGCACTAGTATAAAACTCCGAACAGTATATTAGCTCCTCTTCAGTCAACAAGTTTGGAAATTTGGAATCTATAATTGACAGTGACATTTCACAGCAGCAGATTGACTTTTTTGCAGAGCAGTGGGCGGGGATAGGGGGTAGGTGAAAACACATGCTTTTTAGCCCTGAAGCCTCAAATCCTCAAGTTTAATGCCACACTGTGTAACATTCCAGACAAAGCAGGAACACAGAGAGAAGTTCCGTAGTGCAGCTTTAGTGTGAGTGTGTGATGTGGTCATGTGGAGGTGTGTCTCTGACTCACAGACACACACTCAGCAAATAAAGGAGAGACGCATTCTACTGCACTCACTCTCCTCCAACTCTCCCTCTCCTCTATTCTACCTCTCCTATCCCTCCCTTTATTTCTCCCTGTCTCTCTCCCTCTCTCTCTTCTATTCTACCTCTTTTATATCCCTCTCTTTCTCTCTCCCAACTCCCTCTCTCAGTCTTTCAACTTGTCTCACTCCTTTTCTACTTCTTTTACACCCCCCACTTTCTTCCTTCCACCATCACTCCATCTCTTTCCTTTCTCTCTCTCTCTCTCTCTCCTTTATTCTGCCTTTTATACCTCCCCCTCTCTCTTTCTCCCTTCTACCCCTCCATCGCTTTCCCTCTCTTTTCTTCCTGTCTGTTCATCTCACTCCCTCTCTCCTCCCTGCTCTCTTCTTTCCCTTTTCTACTTTTTCCCTCTTTTATTTCTCACCCACTTAAGTCGCTATCTTCTCTCCATTCTTGATATTCCTCTCTTTCTCTCTCTTTCTGTCCCACTCTTTTTAGTCTCTCTTCCACTCCTCTACACCTCCCCCTCTCTAAACCTCTCTTCCCTGTCTTTCATTCCCTCTTTTCTCTCTCACTATCTCATCTGACTCCTCTCTTCTGTAGTCTTTCTTCCTGTCTTTCTCTTTTCCTAACCCTCTCTCCCTCTCTCCTTCCTCTCTCTCCTGCTCTCTCTCTCTCTCTCTCTCTCTCCCCCTCTCTTTCTTCCTGTCTCTCTCTTTCTTTAATAACCCTTTTTAACCTTTCATTTTTTGCCTGGAGAAACTTTAAATCCTGTCTGTGTCTGAGCAGATCTGTTCCCACACACGCCCAAATACTGCAAATACAAATACTGCAAATACAAATACTGCAAACACACAAATACTGCAAATACTACTATTACTGCAAACAGCAGTACTGCAAGTACTACCATTATTGCAAGTACTACCATTATTGCAAGTACTACTATTAACTACTATTACTACACCTTTACTACTACTACTACTACTACTACACTTATTATTACTACTATACTATAAACTATAAAACTACTAAACTATAAAAATTACTACTGCTGCTTCTGCTACATTATTATTACTACTACTATTACTGCTACTACTTCTACTACTAAGTCAAGTACTACTACTGCAAGTACTACAGCTACACCTTTACTACTACTACTACTACTACTACTACTACTACTTCTACTCTATTTACTATTACTACAGTTACAGTGCAGGAGGTCAGTGAGGAAGAAGTTGAAGTACTGTAAACGTATTCAAATCCGGTGGAGAGACTTGGAGGTCCTGAGCTGTACCTGAGCAGCACACTGTCACCTTTTTCACCTTTTGCTCTTTTGCTCTTTTAGTTTTTTGTGACTCTTTCTATTGTGTCCATTGAAGGCGAGTGTAGCCCCGCCCCCTCCGTCCCATTGGCTGTAATCAGATCCTCCATTCACACTCACAACAGTAACTAAAGCCGCACTCAGGAGCTTTGCGGGCCTGTCTGACCGGTTTGGGCCTGGGAACAATAATGATCATGTAGAGGATCACGCGTGTGTGGTAACCACGGCGACACACCCTCGTCTGCACAAGCCCCGCCCCCGCAGCTCCACGCGCTCCAGGAACACGCACAATCAACACATGCGAGTGCATCTACTGCAAAAAAGAGTACACAAAAGTGACTCTTGTGAGAGTTGAGTCTGGTCCCAGTGTTCCCTCCTCAAAAACACACCTGGAAGAAGTACTACAACTGCAAGTACTTCTACACTTCTAATTCTACAACTGCTACTATTACTGCTAGTGCTACTACTACTAATGCAAGTACTACTACTGCAAGTTTTACAACTATACCTTTACTACTACTACTACTACTACTACTACTACTCCTACTACTACTACTACTACAATTACTATTACTGTTGCGGCAAGAGCTATAAAAAATTCTACTTCCACTACTACTACAACTGCAAGTACTACTACACGTCTAGTACTATTGCAAGTACTACTATTACTACACCTCTACTACTACTACTACTACTACTACTACTACTACTACTACTACTACTACTGCTAGTAAAACTATAAAAATTACTACTCCTGCTTCTGCTACATTATTATTATTACTTCTATAATTACTACTATTACTGCTACTACTTCGACTACTAATGCAAGTAGTACTACTGCAAGGACTACAACTATACCTTTATTATTACTACTTCTGCTACTACTACTACTACTACTACTACTACTACTACTACTACTACTACTACTACTACTACTACTACTACTTGCTGTTGTGGCAACAACTATAAAAAATTACAATGGCAGTACTACTACACATCTAGTACTATTGCAAGTACTACTATGACTACACCTTTACTACTACTATTTCTACTACTACTACTACTACTACTACTGCACTTACTATTACTATTACTACTGCTACTATAACTATTAAAAATACTACTGCTGCTTCTACTATTATTATTATCACTAATATAATTACTACTACAAAACTGCTATTACTTCTACTACTACTGCAAGTACTACAACTATACCTTTACTACGACTACTTCTACACTGTTGCTACAACAACTATAAAAATACTACTCCTCCTGTTGCTACTACTGCATCTATTAAAATTACGACTACACTTACTACTACTGCTGTTTCTACTATTATTACTACTATTACAACAACAATAACAACTACTACTACTATTACACTTACTACTACTGCAACTATTAAAACTACTACTACTACTACTACACTTACTATTACTATTATTACTACTATTACAATAACAACAAGATGCTCTGTTCCACCTTGTGATCCTTTTACCTTTTACCCAGCTCTAAAATCATCCACTTGATTTTAGTGAAGTATGTGTAGTTTAAAAACACAGTGGAGTACTTCTTGTATTACCACATGACATGACAAGGTGGAGCAGAGTGTTTTCAGTTTGAGAAGTGTAAATGTGCAGGATTTGTGTGTTAAACATGTGTGAATAGAACAGATAAACAGAAGTGTGTGTCAGGTGTTTATGATGAGGAAACCAGATTAGAAGAGATGAGGACAGAGTCTTATGGGTTCTTTAACATAAGTATGATTTGTAGAAAAGAAACAATGTCACAGTCAAATTTTTGGATTTGTGTCCAACTTTTTATCTCAGTAAAATGTAAAACTTTCTTTGTCATGCTGTATAACGTGCGTATAATGAGCAGCTATTAAACAGGGCTGCTCCAGATAATGAACGAATCGTGACAAGTCCACTGCAAAAGATAATAGCAGTCCTTCAGCCGTAATTGTGTAAATGAAGGCAGATGTGTTTACTGTGGAACATTACAGACAAAGCAATCGCATCACCATGGAGACGAGCCGGTGTCAGACCCTCCCACCGCAAAAAGTGACACAGTGCAGCTTTAAAATCCATCAAAACCACAAACGTAATCAAGCAAAAACAAATGAAACCAGCTCCAAATACTTTTACTTTTACTTTTAATTGAGTCACTACTTTGTACTTCTACTTCAGTACTATTATTTTGAAGTAACGTTACTCACATTTTTGGATACTCTTCACCTCAAACAACGACACGCTTTAAAAAAAATCTCGTTTCGTCATCACAAACAGACCTGGAGTTGTGTTTTGGTTCGTTCACATGTTTAACACACAAATTCTGCACATTTATTTAGGCTGAGCTCTTCTCCCAAACTGAAAACACTCTGTTCCACCTTGTGATGTCACGTGGTGATACAGGAAGGAAGAGCTCCACTGTGTTTTTAAACTCCACGCACCTTCACTAGAATCAAGTGGATTATTTCAGCCCTGGAATTGTCAATCTCGACAGAACAGGAACAGAAAAGGAGCTGTTCACTTGAAAATCACAATTAAAAACTACAACTTCATGACATCACAAGGTGGAACAGAGCATTTGAAGCTTTGGAGACGTAGACAGACTGATTTTAAAGGCTTACTCAATGCACAGGGGTGGAGTTAGCAATTTGGGGGCCCTAGGTGAACTTGAGTTTGGGGCCCTCACTATAATGCACTGTTTTATTGTTGTTGTTGTTGTTTAGTTTTTTAAATATATTTATTGTCAGTTTTTTTCCCATTGTTCATGAGACACGTACATCTTTCTTTGAATTATAGTGGATTGGAAACTTGTCTTATTAGTTCAGTCGTCTACCAGATACCCAGAGCTGAAAGTAGTTTTATTTTTTACATTTTTGTTTACATCCATTCCGTATGATTATGATTCTGTTCAAATCATCCTCACGTGAAAGTGGAAATACTTTGACAGTTAAAAGAGATTTGACAATCAGGAACTATTTTAATTCCTGTTTAAAAGTAAACCACTCTAATTTAACATTTAATTGGTTATATATGTTTTATATAATCACACATAACTTCCAACCGTCCAACCGTAAACTCTTATTTTCCGCCATGCACTTTTTTCATTTATATTTCTGGTCCTGTAGTTTTTATTACAGCCTTATGACACAACTACAGCAGCAGATTGTGAAATAACAGGTTGTAGTGAAAAAAAAAAGATGTAAAACACTTCATTAGGAGAAACTAATTAAGAAAATAATCCAGGAGAAGACAAATGTTCTAAAATTGCCCTTAGTTCTGGAAGTGTTAAAGTCGTATTGAGAGAAAATCAAACTGCTCTGAGGCCTTGACCATTAGTGGCACTGAGGGTGATTGTTTGGGGCCTCTCCAGGTTCGGGGGCCCTAAACTGCCGCCTACTGTTGCCTAATGGTAGCACCGCCTCTGCTCAAACGTGTGAATGAAACAAAACACAAGTCCAGGTGAGATTTTGAGGAAGTAACATTAGATCGTGCCTTAAAGCTCACCAGAGTCCTCCTGCCTAACACTTTCAAAACCTTTAAAGGAGCAGTGTCCTTCGCTTTGCTTTCCCCGCGCCCTCACGTCTCGGTTCTTACCTGGAAGATGAGCACCTTGAAGTGGTTCCTCTTGAGCAGGTGCGCGTGGTTGTTCTCCAGGCGCTTCACCTGCACGGCCTGCTTATCCAGCCGCTCCTTCACCTCCTTCACGCCGCCGCTCATCTTCCGGGAGCGCTCCAGGAGCTTGTTGACGTTGTTGGCCGTGTTGAGGTGCGCCTTGGACAGCCGCGTCACGTCGCCCTGCACCGCTCTCACCGCTCCCTCCAGCTCCTCCTGACGCTGCTCCATGCGCTGCTGGTTCTGCTGCACCGACTCCATCATGTTCACCAACTTATCCAGGAGCGCCACCACCGTAATGGCGCTCACCTGGCCGCGCTCCGTGGGGCTGGCGGGGGCCGGGGCTCCGCTGTGGCCGCGCAGAGACATGCCCAGGCGGGTGAGAGTGCCCGTGGGAGTCGGGGAGGACGGAGCGGAGCCGGGGCTGAAGCTCGGCACCAGGATCTCGTCTCCGTCCGCGGGCTGGGGCTGCGCGGCGCCCGGGGTGGACTGCGCGAAGCCGGGCAGGTTGTGGGTGCTCCCTTGGGTGCTCCCTTGGGTGCTGCCGGTGTGTTCCTCTTCCATGTCGGCGGGCGCGGTGTGGGTGCTCGGTGCTCGGTGCGGGAGCGGAGCGGGTCTGAGCGCGCGCAGGTTGTTAGACTCTATAAAAGTCCTGACGCGCGTCCACGCCCCTCTCCGCGTCCACGTGTGCGAGGACGTGCACGCGCGCCCAACTTTTCCAAACACGAGGCGCAGGGGCGGGGAGGGGCCTGTTACCATGGAGACGCAGGCCGAGCCCAAATCACAGGGAAGAGTCAAAACAGAGAGAGAGAGAGAGAGAGACACGGGGAGAGAGACAGGAGAGAGGGAGAGAGAGAGAGAGAGAGAGAGAGAGAGAGAGAGAGAGAGAGAGAGAGAGAGAGAGAGACAGAGAGAGAGGAGAGAGAGAGAGAGAGACAGAGAGAGAGACAGAGAGAGAGAGAAAGAGAGAGAGACTGAGCGAGAAAGAGAGAGAGAGAGAGACACAGAGAGAGAGAGGAGGAGGGAGAGGGAGACGGAGAGAGAGAGGGGGAAAGAGAGAGAGAGACAGACAGAGAGAGGAGAGAGAGAGGAGAGAGAGAAAGAGGGGGGGGCAGAGAGAGAGCGAGAGGAAAGAGAGAGAGGAGATAGAGAGAGAGAGAGGGAGGAGAGAGAGGGAGGAGGGGCAGAGAGAGGGAGAGAAGAAAGAGAGAGAGGGAGAGAGAGAAAGGGGGGGAGAGAGAGACAGAGAGAGAGGGAGACTGAAAAGGAGAGAGAGAGAAGGGGGAGAGGGAAAGCGAAAAGGAGGGAGAGAGGGGAGAGGGAGGGGAAAGAGAGAGAGAAAGGCAAGAGCGAGGGAGGGAGTAAGGAAGAAGAGAGAAAGAAGAGTAATAGAGGGAGAGAAGAGGGATGGAGAGAGTGAGTTGCAGATAGAGGGAGATTTTGGACTCAGACCTCTGCTCTTCTCTTCTCGGTTTGGCCTCATCTCCACATTGTCATCTTCTCCTCTCATTCACTCACTCACTCTCCCTCTCTCTCTCTCTCTCTCTCTCCTTCTCCTTCTCTTCTGTCCCTCTCCCCTCTCTCTTCTTTCTACTTCTCTCTCTTCTCCTTCTCTCCTCCTGTCTCACTTCTGCCCTTCTCACTTTTTCTCTACTTGGCCCTGTCTCTTATCTCCCTCCTTCTTTCCTCCTCCTCCTCTCTCTCTCTCTCTCTCTCTCTCTCTCTCTCTCTCTCTCTCTCTCTCTCTCTCTCTCTCTCTCTCTCTCTCACCTCTCTTTCTTGGTTTGGCTCAGTCTCATCTCCACACTGTCATCATCATCTCCTTTTTCACATTCTCACTCTTCTGTCCTTCTCCCTCTACCCTTCTCTCCTTCTCCTGTCTCCTTCTCTCCTTCTCCTCTCTCCTCCTGTCTCCTTCTCTCCTTCTCCTCTCTCCTTCTCTCCTTCTCCTCTCTCCTCCTGTCTCCTTCTCTCCTTCTCCTCTTTCTCCTTCTCTCCTTCTCCTGTCTCCTTCTGTTTTGGTTTGGCTCTGTGTCTCCTCCACACTCTGTTCTTCTGTTCTTCTCTTGTCTCCTCTCTTGTCTCCACATGTGTCAGTCCAGATGTGGATTTTTTAAAACTGGTTTCACTTTTATCCAAACTAGATTCTAATTTTTTAAATTTTTTAGTATCGATACAAAAAAATGTGATTGACAGGACAGAAATAAACATTTTTCCTGAAGCTTTAGAACGATGTTTCTCTGTATCAGAACAAGTAGAAGACACACAGACCAGTACACACACATGCACCACTGACCATTACACACATGTAAGAGCAGAGGGAATAGAAAAGAAAGTACTACCATTTAAAGAAAGGAAGGAAGGAAGGAAATAAGTAAGTAAGTAGGGAAGGAAGGAAGGAAGTCAACAAGTCAGTAAGTAAGGAAGAAAGGAAGGAAGGAAGGAAAGAAGGAAGGAAGTCAAGTGTATTTCTCTCGCTCTTTCACAGACACAGGTCGTACAAAAGATAAAACAGCAGAAGATACATTCATCATCAAATCACATCAGTGAGAGCAGCTCTGATCCTGAGGGAGCAGGACACGTGTTTTTATTTACTTTTTAAAACCGTCTACACGATCTTGAGAGTGCAGGTGAGGAGGCAGATCAGTCCAGAGTTTAGGGGAGATGGT
>NW_026570970.1:38036442-38061442 GCF_026225935.1 Boleophthalmus pectinirostris | reverse complement strand
ACCGAGGATTCATCTGAGAAACCCACCTTCTGCCACTTTTCCAGTGTCCATCCTTTTATCAGGCTGTGGGACTTGGCAAATGCCACACGCTTTTTTAATTGCCTTTTGTTTAGTGCTGGTTTCTGTGCACTGATTCGACCATGGAGGCCATTTCCAGACAGAATTCTACAAACTGTTGTGGTTGACACAGGGACTTGAGGTGACCAGGCCTGGTGGAGTCTGCTGCAGTGGAAAAGGGGCCTTGGATTTTTGAATCAACAAACGTTCCTCCCGAGCAGTTGTCTTGCGGGGTCTGCTGGACCTGGGCTTGTCAAACACATCTCCAGTCATTTCAGATCTTTTTCTTCTTTGTACTTGACGCTGAGACACATTGAAGGTGTCACCACCTCAGCAGTGGATCTGGTCTTCAGTCCTCTTGATAATTAACGCTTTGGTCTCAGGGTGGATCTTAGGCATGTTGTCAGAGGTCAAGTTGCAGTTGATGTGAAGGTCTGGTTCTGCTGGGTTCTTTTTATACACACCCACTAACTGATTGATCAGTAACTGATCACAGGTGAGGCTGTAATCTAGGATTGGGTGCATCATATGACAAGGCCACAAGACTTTTGTCTTGCCAAAATCTGACCTTTCTGTGTTCATTAAATGATTAATCTTTCTTCAGTGAAGCAAATTTATTTTAGTTTATTGAGCATAATTTGGGAGGGTTTTAGCTTCATATGAGACATTTCTAAAACCAATCGATTAATTTAAAGTCAGGTTATAAGCTTTTGTTTCTACAAAATGGATAAGTGACAGGACTTTTGTCAGGGACTGTATGAGTGCGCTTCTATCTGATAATGTCACTGTTTTGATGTTAAACTTTCCTGTTTGAGCGATGGACCGTGTGACATTAAAGAACACTATGGAACATTTGAGCAGGATGTGTGTGAGGATGTATGTCCACAGGGGGGCGACGTCTTTCCTGGACTCTGACCTGGATCACATCTCAGGCCTGAACAAACACAGCACCACCCAAGAACAACAACGAGACGAAGACGACGAGAAGAAGCAGCTCCACGAGTCACAAACCAGGTCCATCCTCCCACACCAGGACATCTGGAAGGGCATCTGACGCACCGCAACATCTGGAAGGGCATCTGACACAACGCAACATCTGGGAGGGCATCTGACACAACGCAACATCTGGGAGGGCATCTGACACAACGCAACATCTGGGAGGGCATCTGACACACCGCAACATCTGGGAGGGCATCTGACACACGCAACATCTGGGAGGGCATCTGACACAACGCAACATCTGGGAGGGCATCTGACACACCGCAACATCTGGGAGGGCATCTGACACACAGGGACACAGGAGGACAGGGGTTCGGAGGCAGGATGTAGCTGTCGTCCTGTTTGTGCTGTGGTAAAGTTCCGTATTGTCTCTTTTCCGTGGTGGGAGCGGGCGAGCTGCGGCGGTTGGACACGCCCGCTCTGGATCAAAGATCTGAGGATTATTCCCAGGAACACAACAGATCAGGTCAGGCACAGACACGTTCACAGCACACTACACACTACACACACACACTACACACAAACACACACACACACACTACACACAAATACACACACACACACACACTACACACACACACAGAGCACAACAAAATGGCTAAAAACAGCTCTGTACAACCACTTGTCACTATTATTGTTATTATTATTATATTACATTAGTATTGTGATTATAATTATCGCACTTATTATTATTTTTATTCATCAGTTTCAAGACAAACAGGATGATTATGTATCGCACACAAGCCACGTGATGAACACAACATCATTTTAGAGCGATGGATTTATTTGAGGAACATATTTGCATCACTACAGGTTTTTCTGTCACCACAAAATGTAAATGTTGTTTTGGTTGCTGATGGAGCAAAAAGAGACGTTGAAGACGAGTACGCAGCACTGCTAGTATTCTCCATCTGGTGTTCTGTGTCTGCGTGGTGCTCCTTTACCTACGCACCTTTACCTCGGCTACTCGCATCAATGTCAATATGGCAGAGCTTACAGAAGGCATAGTATTCTTCTTTGGTGCTCTTGCTGGCAAAACGATGCTCTGAGCACCAAGCACGTTTGAAGGATGTCTTTTTAGGCATTTGCTTTTGTTCAACAGCAAACAGTTTCAAACATTGGGAGGAGGTGTGGTCCATGCAGTGAGAGGCTGTGTCTGAATGCCCCCCCCAGCCCCTCGCCCTCAGCCACTCAGGGGCAGAGCTCCAAAGTCTGGGCCCTGGGTATAAATTATCTCAGAGGGCCCCCACTACATGCTGTCTAATGAACTAATGAAGACTGTGAGGGCCCCTCTCTGCACTGGCCCCCACACCCCACAGTGTATTTATGAACTAACACATGTCCTGCTGCTGATCACACACAAACATACACACAAGCACACACACACACACACACACACATATACACACACACACACACACACATGCACACAAACACACGGGACTCTTCATCTTTTTGACGAGGGAAATGAGGCTCTGAACATCTGGAGCTAAAGTGGCTAACGCTAACACCACTAACGTCACAACTCTTTGTTTAGTGTTGTTTTGTGCTGAATCAGAATCAGAGCCACAAACAGCTTCATCTGCTTCACTCACACGTGTTGTGTCCACACCTCTCTCTGTGGACTGTCTCTCTCTGTGCACTGTCTCTGTGCACTGTCTCTGTGCACTGTCTCTGTGGACTGTCTCTGTGGACTGTCTCTGTGCACTGTCTCTGTGCACTGTCTCTGTGCACTGTCTCTGTGCACTGTCTCTGTGGACTGTCTGTCTCTGTCTTGTGACCAGTGCTGGACACAAGTCTTTGTCACACAAGTCACTGTTGGAAATGATGCTCTACTTTTTCACCAGTTGGACATTGGGACACCCCTATTGTCCTGAGGAGGGGACAGAATGGACACCGTCTTATGACAGTAAAAATTATTTCATCTGTTGTTCCAACTAAATCTAGATCTTTGTGTTCAGATTGTGTTCAACTAAAATTGAGATTCAAGTCTAACTTGAGTAACAAAGCCTCATCATCAGCTGCAAAGTGTGCACCAGACAGACCTCACAGTGTGTGGTGTGTCCTCCTCCTGACCTGTCCCGCTCTGTGTCCTCCTCCTGGACCTGTCCCGCTCTGTGTCCTCCTCCTGGACCTGTCCCGCTCTGTGTCCTCCTCCTGGACCTGTCCCGCTCTGTGTCCTCCTCCTGGACCTGTCCCGCTCTGTGTCCTCCTCCTGGACCTGTCCCGCTCTGTGTCCTCCTCCTGGACCTGTCCCGCTCTGTGTCCTCCTCCTGGACCTGTCCCGCTGTTGTGTTTTTACAAACAAAAGGACAGACTTGTCCTGGTTTCAGGTGATCCGTGTCCAGGTCAGAGTGTTTGGTGCTGGTGTCTGACATGGGGACGTGTCTCTGTGGAGCAGGACTGGACCTGGGGACGTGTCACAGTGAGGGGGCAGTGGTTGTGTCCTTAGGCAAGGCACTTCACCCACACTGCCCAGTGTGAAAGTGATGAGCGTGTGTGGTCGGATTGGCAGCTTCACTTGTGTCAGTCTGTCCCAGGGCAGCTGTGACTACAGGTGTGAGTGAACAAACATGAAACTGTGAAACAATTGAGAGTCTAGAAAAGCACTAAAGAACTGTTACTGTTAAAAGCAGCTCCAAACCAGGACTAAACCAGGACTAAACCAGGACTAAACCAGGACTAAACCAGGACTAAACCAGGACTAAACCAGGACTAAACCAGGACTAAACCAGGACTAAACCAGGACTAAACCAGGACTAAACCAGGACTACATGCACATTTAAATATCCAGGCGTTCTCTCATATCGGTGCTTTGAGCCTGTTTGGACTTGTGTTAAGGAGAGACACTCCTTCTATTACTGCTACTGCTAATACTACTACTACAAGTACTACAGCTGTTACCACTTCTGCTACTGCAACTATTACAGTTACCACTTCTATTGTTACTGCTACAACAATTGCTACCACTATTACCTCTATGTAACTACTACTACTACTGCTGATACTATTGCTTGTTAGTGCTATGAGTACTATTACTCGTACTACTACCAACACCACCACTGTTTCTACTATTACAGCTACTACTACTACTATTACTGTTGCTGCTATTACCACTACTGCTGCTATAACTGCATTACTATACTGCTGCTACTACTACTATTTGTACTGCAACTACTACTATTGTTGTTACTTCTGGTTCTACTACTGTACTACTGCTACTACTACTACTACTACCACTGCTACTAGTACTATTACTCCCCGTACTGTTGTCAGAGTTTGTTGTGTTCCCACAGTTCACAGGAAACACAACATCACTATTTCATAATCAGATGGAGACATTTTGATGGATTTCGTTAAAACTCCACAGACGGATTAAACGCATTTACTAAGAGACACACACAAAAAGAGACAGAGAGAGAGAGAGAGGGAGAGAGACAGAGACAGAGAGAGCGGCAGAGAGGTTAGCCCCGGAGCAGACATTCTTAAGTCTGACCTAATCTCTAGGTTTCCTCAAATATGACAGTCATGTAAAGAGTGGTGTCCTTAAGTCTCCTCACGTCACTAATTACACTTTACTCTTTCATGTCTTCAGACCTGTTTGACTCGTACTCTCGTCTGTCTTAAATATGGACTACGCTCTTTTCAAGATTAAAAAAAAAATGAATAGGGGGATAATGGAGTTTTGTAAATGAAAGTAAACTGTTTTGCGGTTTTGTTTTTTACACGCTAAATGGTAATAAGAGAGAGGATATTTTGCTCCTTGGTGTCAAAGTTCTGCCTTTTTGTTTGTCTGTTCCGGTCCTCCTTTTTGCTGCCTCCCTGCTTTTTCTGCAGCTGCCTCTCATGCCGTAATCAGCCCAGGCCCAGTCTATAGATACTCCCTCTGCTCACTCAGTCTTTGCTGGATTGTTGACCTGTGAAGACATACACTCAAACTCTTCTCCTGAAAACCCTGAACCTGTATTCTGTGCATTCTGTTTTATTCCTGTTTATAGTTCCTGTTTGAGTTTTATCCCACCACATTTTCCATTTCAAGTATTTCCCAGTATTGGAAGATATTTTAGTTGCATTATATGAATGATATATTCCTTTGTTGTTTTTCAGTCTGAGTTGTCATAATATCAGTATTACCTGTTAGAGGACACTTTCAGTTATTAACTAAGGTTACCTTCAGACTGCAGGGCTTAATGCTCAATTCTGATTTTTTTTGTGAAATCCGATGGTTGTGCGAGGTCATTCACATTTCCAATTAAATGTGACTTGTATGTGATCTCCAGTGTGAACAGTAAACGGCCCGAAAGTTTCCCGCATGTGCACGACGGTTGACACGGCGACGTCAACCGCAGCGAGCGTGCTCTGTGTTTACAGTCCAAACATGGACGCAGCATTGAGCACCTGAAGATTTTGAAGTTCCTCTCGTACTGGAGCCAGAACATGAACAACTTACTTGTTTTAAGGAGGAGATTGAGAAGGAGAAGGACAAGGTTTTTGGCCGTGGTGTTTTGTGCGACAGGGGCAGCAACGTCCGTAGAAAAGAACATTTGGATGCGCAGATGTAGCCAAGAGTGGTGAGTGGTGATGTGCTTCGCTTCAGTGACACTGAGTTCATTAACAATTTTCGCCTACTTCAGCGCAGAATAGTGATGTTTGTGGCTTGTTGATATCGTGTACGTGGATGAATGTGACCTGACCGTTCAGACTGAAGTCACATGTCAAAAGATCAGATATGTATCAGTTTCAGGAGCACATATCCAAGTGTCCTGGGTCACATTTGAAAAAAATCTCATGTCGTTCAGACTGTCATTAAAAGATCAGATACAGGAACATAGGGGCCAAAAAATCGGATTTGGGTCACTTCAGGTTGCAGTCTGAACGCAGCCTTAGACTTTGTTTTGTCCGTGTACTTGTGTTGCATTTGAGTTCAGTTTACCTGCGTAATACTTGGGGTATTACCTGCAACACAGAACATTTGCTCTCTGCTCTAAGTCACCCCAAACCCCACAATCATCGTAGATCCTAATGAAACTACTGCACATCACATCAGGATTGCCATGTAAGTTACTGCATACAGTTTGTATCATGTTTTTGCATATTTATGAAGAATATTATTCACGCTTACGTCACAAACGAGGAAAGATGGAAAGATGCGATGACAACTTGTAGTTCCTGACACTGGGCTTGCCGACCAACTGTCAAAAAAACCCATCCATTTTCTTCCGCTTATCCGGGGTCGGGTCGCAGGGGTATCGGTCTAAACAGGGACTCCCAGACTTCCTTCACCCCGGACACTTCCTCCAGCTCCTCCAGGGAACCCCAGAGACATAGTCCTTCCAGTGTGTTCCAGTGTGTCCCAGTGTGTCCTTGGTCTTCCCCGGGGTCTCCTCCTGATGGTTTATGCTCAGGAGGCATCAGAACAGATGCCCTCCCCTCAGCTGACTCCTCGAGGTGAAGGAGCAATGGCTCTACTCTGGGCTCCTCCTGTATGACTGAGCTCCTCACCCTATCTCTAAGGGAGTGCCCAGACACCCTGCAGAGGAAACTCATTTCGTCGCTTGTGTCCACGATCTCGTCCTTTCGGACATTACCCAGAGCTCATGACCAGAGGTGAGGGGAGAAACAGAGATTGACAATAAATCGAGAGCTTTGCCTTTCGACTCACCTCCCTCTTCACCCCAATGGTCCGATACAGCGACCACATCACTGCCGTATCAAACTGTCGAATGGGGGTCTTGTGATCAAACCCACTGAAGTAAACTTGATCAGTGGTAAAATGAAGACTGCAGACGTATGTGCTGTTTGGAATCATCTCTTCTAATCACATGTACCAGTGCACTCGGAGTTGTGCGTCAGTGGGGAAATGATGAAAACTTAGGGATGGTTGAAATGTTTGATAAACAGAACAGACACAAACAGAGCCCACTGGAAGTTGTAATCGCATCTTTCCAAACGTCGATTTGTGCTGTAAGCGTGAATAGAGCCTATTGTTGTGTGGGAGCATGGATGATGTAGGCTTGTGGGTGAAGCCATGTACAGGCTCGTACCACTAACTATAACGAGGTTTCAGATGGGGCCCAGGAGAGATCGCTAAGATACTCAAACATACATGGACGACTTAGGTTATTAGGATCTGTTTTGTCTCAGTTTATAGTCCCATGGGCATAGATAAAAAAGGCAATCAAAATACAGATATGTGCCCACAGAATGATAAACCGGGACAAGGGGCTTTTTTTTTCCTTCCTCGGACACACCTGGATACTGTCCTGAGAAAATGGGACTGCAGATGGGGCTGTTTAAATCAGCTGAGCAACACATCACAGCAACATCACGACTGTGAAGAAGAGCGCAGGGAGCAGAACAAACAGGTATGAACGTAAACTGTTGGTCTGGACAAAGAATCTAACAATTTTTGATGAGGGAACAATGTAATAACATGGTAGAAAGCTTCAAAACTTATTTTGCATAATAGCCCCTTATAAATGGATAATTAATTAAAAAAAAAAGTGTAATAAACCAGGTTGATTTATTTAAAAAAAAAAAAAAAAATGTATTTTTATTGATTAGATGTTTTATTGATATGATTTTGAGATCATTTTTATCATTATTGTGTTGTAAATGGACTTTTCTTGTTCTAGTTACTGCAAGTTGAATATTTGAGTCTTTGCCAAATCATTTTCTGATAGTTATGAACTATCTGCCTCATTCATGAATCTTTTCTTAAAACAAAAACAAAAAAACTCACTTTAAGACAGGCATGTACAAACTGCAGCCCGTGGGCCAAATGCGGCCCTCGGACAAATTTTTCTTGGCCCTCATTCTTCCAGGTGACTCGGCTCAAATGACCTTACATCAATTCAAAATTAACTATTTACTGCAAGTTTTCTGAAAATCAACTTTGATAAAGCCAATATTTAATATTTAGTGTTTGGTTTTGAGGATCTTAGCATGAATAAAGACTGATGGCTCATTCTAACGTGTTAAACATGCACATATTTCAGTTACTCTATTGAGCACCAGTCTACGACCCTCGATCAGTCCTCTGCTTCGTCTGTTTAGATATGTGGCCCTTGATGAAAAAAGTTTGGACACCCCTGCTTTAAGAAGAGGCTGAGAGACTCTGCCCCAGATTCACAAAATGTTCCTGAGCAGCTGATGTCCTTTTTAAGTGACAGTTGTGGCTCATTCATCAACACCAGCTACAAAATCACAACACTCATTTACATTTCATTTCCATAGGAAAATGAAGATGTATTTGGTTAGAAACACCCTCTGAGCGTCCAAATGTGCCCAATTTGTGTTTGGGATTATGACACGAGAACGTGCAGGCAGTGAGTCTCCAGACTGATCTCAATTGTCCAAAGTCACATGAAAACCGTCAGGGAGGAAGATTTAAGTCAGAAACTTCATGAAATAAGCGCCTGCTTTCGTCATATTTACCGCGCGGTAAATAGTGAGGAGGGGGGCCGGGGTGGGGGTGTATAGAGTATGTTCTGGTCATGGGGGGTCAGAGGTCAGTGATGTTGGTGTTGAGTCCAGCGCGGTGACCAGGTGCAGGGCTGTAACAGACGCCCATCTGGAGGCACTGGGGCTGGGACAGACAGAGTTTCTCCAGGCTGCAGTGAGCCTCAGTTACACCTAATAGACACAGACTTTAGAAAACAACTCATACATGTTACTGGATCACACAGTCATATTTTTATAGAAAATAATTTTAGAAAATATATGCCTTACAATCATGGAGAAATTTGAATTTTTTGTTGCAATATCATAAAAAAAAAATTTCATAAGAAGGCTGTTTTCACTCCATGTTTTCCACGTGGGCACATTTTCTGTTTCTAAAGTTAAAAACGTGTTATTGTCGGCAGGATTCAAACCTGCACGGGGAGACCCCAATGGGTTTCTAGTGCATCGCCTTAACCACTGGGGCAAAAAACTTGCCCTGACACCTTTTGAGCTCATCCAGGTGATCAACAACATCATTGGCATGAAGTGTCTCAAACCACTGGTCCAGGGGCAGGCGACAGGAGGTGGTGGTGGTGGTGCATAAACAGCCTGGGTCTGGCTGAGGCAGGATTTCTTGTGCATTTCACAATCTGTGAAATAGTCACCAGATGTAAGAGTCCACTCCTCACTGTGCTCTTCCTGAAAGGCCTGCTGCAGGTAACTGGAGTTATTCCCTGCTGTTCTCAGACACAGAAGTGTCACACATTTCTTGTCCAGTGCCAGATGTGTTGTTAACACAGCAGGGAATTTGTTGTGCTTTGAAGAGTTCAGCTGGTTTAAAATGTCACAACTTCAAGGACAGACAGGTTGCTTGCACTTGCTGCACTTTGGATAATCACCTCCAGTCAAATAATATTTGGGTGCCACATCAATGACCTCTCTGACTTTGGGGTATATCCCAGAGTGGTGCATCTTTTGGTTGCACTGGGTGCATTTCAGCGGAATTCCCCACATGCGCATCGGAGCCCAAAGGAACATCCTCTGTCAGAAATAGACATGAAGATTTGGAGGTGATGCAGATCTCACTGGGTTTGGGGGGGTGGTGCCAATTTTCCGAGATGTCCTGTCTCAGCTGCGCATTCGCTTCATACAGGATGTGGGCAATCCACTCCTGGTCACCTGGCTGGATCACCCTGAGGAACGGCTTGGGTAAAAAACTAGCCCGGCTTAACTCTGGACAGTACAAAAGGACTGGGAGCCCTGGTGCTGCTGCTGGAGGAGGGGCAGAGGCAGAGGCAGGAAGAAGTAGTTGGCGGTGTCTCTGAGTCGCTGGTGCCATCTCAGGAACTGTTGGAGTTGGAGTTTGAGGGGCAGGAGCATCTTGGTGGCAAATGACAGGCGTCATCTCTTTAGAGGGGAGGGAGGCTGGAGCAGGAGCATCTTGGTGGCGGATGCTTGGTGCTACTGTCATTTCCTGGGCCTGGGCAGTAGAGGGGTAGGAGGAGGCTGAAGGGGCCAGAGGTGACATTTTTGGAAGGTCATCTGTGAGTGATTTCACATCATGACATCTTTCAAGGTGCTGTGATAATCCTAGTTTACCCTGGGCCTTCACACCAGTGTTCACACTGCTCCTGGGTATGATGGTCCAATAGGTGCTGTGAGAACTGGTCCAATGAAACTTTCTCAGCACAAACACTGCACATCATGGTAGCAGGAGCTGAACCTTCCTCACTTCCAGACGCTGCACTGGCCCTTGGTGTGTGTGCTGCTGTTGTCCTGTACAGCCTATGGATCTGCCCGTGCGTCTGCCGGCTTTCCTGACTAGGGAAAAAAAAAATTAAATAAAATAAATTCAGGAATATTCTCCAAAGCAAACAGTCTGCATCAAAACAACAGAATGACAGAATCATGCAGACCCAATAGATAACGATCCATGACAAACTGACTAAACATTAAACACAGGATGATGTGCTGTGTGTGAGAGCGGTGCTGAGTGTAGGTGTGTGTGTGTGTGTGTGTGTGTGTGTGTGTGCGCGTTTGCGTGTGTGTTAGGGGGGAGGGGTAACTTACTTCATGGTAACCACATTGGCAGGGGGTCGTTTTGCCAAAAATGTCAAACTTTCTGACAGGTTGGCCGAACACCAAAGGAGTCAGAGGACAACTCTAGACCCTCTGTAACACTGCCCTCCAACGTCTGCTCCCAGCTTTGCATCTGGCTTTTGACTCTTTGGCATGTCTGCGAAAGAGGATAAGAGAAGACAATATTTAGACACCTAAGCTTTTCATTGAATAATGCCTGAACTTATTCAAATGAATTTGGTAGCTGTCCTTTTGGTGTTGTATTCTCTGCTGATAAATGATGTGACCTCCAGGATGAACTCTTGAGCTCGTGTCTGTTATCTACTGGAGACCTACATGCTGAACTAATAAAAGTTTACATTTTTTCAGACTTTGACTCACAAAACACCCTAAACATCACTGTTGAGCCAGTGATTTCAAAACTGTTATTTATGACTTGTCACTGTCATTTCAAAGTCATTAGTTACATTACAATATTACTGTGTTTAAAATGTAAAACATTACACGAATATTACAGCACTTTAACTCAACAAAAGAACTGTGCAAAGATGCAGAACTTTTGGATCATATATGGACTGAACCAGGACTAAACCAGGTCTAAACCAAGATTAGATCAGGACCAAATCAGAACTAATCTTGGACTAGAGAGTCCGTGGAACAGGGTGAAGGCTTCGGCCGCAGTTAGCTCCATGCCGGCCGGACTTCTCTGCGGGTCTTTTCCCGTGTAGACCCTCCGTTAAACGCGGGCACACCTCTGGGCCCGTCCCGACACTCGGAATTTTAAGGATGGCATTTCACCGCAGCTGATATCACGGAGACTTTTGCGAATTTGTATGGAGAAAAACTAAAAATCCACCTGTTAGGATTTGTTTTTTTGTTCTCTCCCCCTGTCCCTTTTGTTGCAGAGTTTGAGTGCGGCAGGGGGCGTGGCTTCTTCCAGAGCAGATGAGACACACCTGCAATTAATTCCTTCATCAGCCTCTGTATTTAGCCCTGGTCTTCTCACCACCACTCTGCCAGATAATTCCGTCCTGTTCGGTAGAGTTCTATCAGGCTCTTGGATATGTATCCGTTTTGCTTGCTGCTTGTCTTGGACTTACCTGTTCCTGTTTTCGCCCAGGCGTCTCCGTGGTTGTCTGCCGTTGCCTCTGGAGGCAGCCAGCTCCTTGCCTTCTCAGCCTGCCTTCCATTTGTAAAATAAACTGTTTAAAACTTGGCTGAGTCCTGGCTCTGCTTTGGGGTCCCTCTTGCCAAACCTTACCACCATTTCAATCCAGGTTAAAAATGCATTGTGACGCACGTTATTTACATTTGAACTTCTATAACGCATTACTCCCAACACTGATTAGAATGGACCTCTATTTCAAAACGTCAAAATTCCACTAACTTTTGTTCCGTCGCGATTTGCTAGTTATTACAAAATCACAAGTCACATACAAATACGATTTAAATACACTAATCTATATCATATTGGTAAATTGTACTTGTAATGTCGAGAGAAACGATGCAATCGTCACTGATGAATAAATTGACTGACCTCAGAATAAAGTTTTTAAATGTTTTTCTGTACAGCCTCTCACCTGCTAAGCAGAGACAGACGCTGATTGGCTCCTTCACCGTGAGAGCGTCACTGCTCCCATTGGCTCTTTTACCCCCATTGTTAGGACTTTGTTAGGACTTTGTTAGGAACTGTTAGGACTTTGTTAGGAATTAAAATACAGTCCATTTGGTGCAGGGAAACGGCCAAGAAGGGGCAAAACGGACTGCTCGATGGGGGAAAGAAAAAGAAAAGGGGGGGGGAAAGAAAAATGAAAGAGGAAAAAATTGAAAAGAGGGAGGAGAGGAGAAGAGAGGGAGAAGAGAAGGATATTTATTTATTTATTTATTCTAAATTAATTTATTCATAAACTCCACTCCACAACACATGAACACACTGTATGTTTATTTACAGTACATAGTGAATCTTTCACATTATATTATAATACATATTATATACATACATGTACACCTTATAATATTATAATATACACAGTAAATATTCACAGTACCACATTTTCCCTCTAGAGGTCTCACTTCAAAGGGTGAAGGGAGGGTTACGATTTGAGTAACAAGTTGCATAAATTTAAATCAATTTACTGGTTTAAGAAGTTGCACACTCTTGCCAGGACTTGCACCTGGAATCTCCCACCCAAAGGATGGACGTGTTACTATTACACCACAAGAGTTTGTTTTGTTTGTTTTTTTTTGTTTTGACTTTTTTTTTTTTTTTTAAAGCACATATTTGGAACGGCAACTGTGCTTATTAATCTTAATCTTTTAAAAAAGTTTGCAACTGCAAATGTAACAAACGTATACAAAAATATAACAAAGAAATACTAGATTGTAATGTTACCATTGCAAGTAAGTAAGTAACATGACATTTATTTACATAGCGCTTTTCACAGACACAGGTCACAAAGTGCTTCACATACAAAAGATAAAAAACAGCATAAGATACATTCAAACAGTCATAGCAGCTCTCAAGGAGGTAGTTTACTCCACAGTTTAGGGGAGAGAGCTTTTCCACTCCTCCAAAGTCTGTCCAGAGGCAGGGCAGTACCACTTGCCACGTACCTGTGTGTGCCCAGTAGATTTGGCTTTTGCTTCCCCGCACAACTTACACTGGTAGTGGTAGTGCTCTTTAGTTTGGCGTTTCTTGGGGGGCTCACCTCTCCGCTCACGCTCCTGATCTTCAAGTGCAGCCTTCTGTAATCGCCATTCACGATGACGATTAAGAGGGTTTACCCCTGAGTGGGTTTGAGAAGGGGCTATAGGTGGCTGGTGGGTGGTGGCCCTATCCTGGGTGGATGCTGAGGGGGGCTGAGGGGTGGTGGACCAGCCCTGTGTGGATGGCCAGTCAGCAGGCTGAAATCCTTCCAGAGGTCTTGGATGAAAACCCAGAAGATGAATGTGCAGATGTGACTGTGCCACACATCACGGACATTACGTTTCAGGTAATACGATGTCAAATGTTTGATCATTCAACAGAAAATATGGAAAAACTAATTTTAAAGAGTTTTTTTTAAATGTACAACTGACAAACTTTATAATATAAGTGCCTTATTTTATTAATCACCTCAGGAATCTGAATACCCATTTGTGGACAGCGATGACTCAGTGATGGAGCTCTTACAAGGCCAAGTTGAGGAGAGTGATGCGTCTGCTGGGCCCATTGAATCCCCACTTGAGGAGAGTGACGCCACTGCGAGGACCATCCAAACCCCTTTTGAGGACACTGGGCCTGTCACCCCAGCTCTGGTACAGTGGATACATATCTTATTTTGTAATCTAATTGAATCTGGTCTACACTCATCTAATTACCATTGGAAATGTAATTTTATTTATATATTTTTTATTGATATTTATGGTTTTGTTGTTTATTTTGTTGTGGCAGGTCACAAGTTCTGATTCCAGAGGCATTCCTGGATGGGAGGCAGTTGATGCTTTGGCAGGGTACCTGGTTGGGCTGAACCGATCAATAACTGCTCTCTCGAATACTGAGGTGGCAGAGATATTGAGGCTGTACAGCTGCTTGAACATCTTCGACCAGACCCCCACCCGATACACCCTCAAAAGTAAAAAAACAACTTTGTCAGGACCTTGGAGAGCGTCAAGGAAGCGCAGTGGCTCTGCTCCAGGCCAGCAAGCTGCTGAAAGGTATCTATCTACATCTCATACAGTTGTAATTGTTCAGCGTCTGTATTAGTGTATTTGAGTGAATATGTCAACAGGCATATATTGTGTGCACTATGTGACATGGTCATCTTTTTGCAGATTGTACATGGTTCATGGCCAGGCTGCGCACAGACCAGATCATAACCGAGTTTCAGAGTGTGTGGCTCTGAAACTGTACAAGGAGTTCAGGGAGGCCAGAAATAGGCCAAAGGACAATAAGGGCAAGACTTTTCCCATTCCACAGTCGATTGTCATGGCTTACAGCCATATCAAGCAGCTGGTTGAGGACAGCAGAGACATTATGGACAAGACTGACCTGGTGTTAGTGAACATCAACAACACCACGGTGTCCTCCTGGTAAGTTCATCCTTAATATCTTTAAGATTTTTTTTTTTAAATTGCATTGCTGGGTTTCAGATGACATTACAGCATTCTATTGGACAATATTAACTAATACAGATGGAGGGCAGCTAAAATTTCAATTGTTACAATCCAAAATGATGTTGCAATACAGTGAGATCAAAGGTTTAGTCAGTAATTGAAAATACCAGGTTCACCATTTATGAATTCAACTTTTGGATATTTCATGGTAAAGTACAGTGTGATCAATAGGGAATTTGCCCTCATCTTAGAGTATGACATCATCACATTCTAGAATCTGAAAACCTTCAATTGGTGGTTATCAGATTTTAGAATGTGATGATGTCATACTCCCAGATTGGGGACAAGAGACAGGTTTTTATATATATATATATATATATATATATATATATATATAGTACATTGCCATTAAATATACAAAAAGTACACTCATAAATGTTGAGCTGATCATTTTTTTTGTCACTAGACCCAAGAACTGACTGTATTACAACAAAAATATTATATTCACTTTAGCTGCCTCCCATCTGCATTAAATCATATTGTCCTATAGAATGTTATGATGTCATCTGAAACCCAGCAATACTTGAACACAGTTCTAAAAAACATGTTGAACTAAATCGTATTATTGTGTGTGTGCTTGTGTTTTTTTGTTTTTCTTTCTCTTCAGGCTGCATGATCGGCAAAAAAGAACTGAGCGAGATTTGCTCCTTCAGGGCACACATCTTCCTGGACAGATCACTGTAGCTGAGGAATCGCTCCCTGAACCCCTTGCCTTACCATCGCGGCCGGTTCAGCGTGGGCACAGTCCTCTGGTGTTTCAGGAGCCAGAGAACCTTGAGGGTTTGGCAATGATACGACAGCGTCGCAGTGCCAGAGCACCAGCGCCAGAGAGAATCAGCCTCAAGCATGATGGTGCTGAGATCCCTCCTTCCCACAGCTGTATGCAGGAACAGTCCTCAGTCTATCAGCTGCCCCCAGCACATCACCAGAGCTGGCCCTCTTTCCATCCACAAGCCATGGACCACACCCAGGGCTGGTTCTCTAACCCTCACCAGTTACCCCCAGCATACCCTCAGAGTTGGTTCTCCTCCCAACAGGCACCCTCAGCACCCCCAACTCACCCTCAAGGCTCAACGCCTTACCTGGCACCCCCAGCACACTCCTACGGTTGGCCCTCCCAGCAATCCTCCACATGCACCCAGGGCTGGTCTGCCACACACCACCTGCCCTCCACATCCACCCTTTTACCCCCATTGTTAGGACTTTGTTAGGAACTGTTAGGACTTTGTTAGGAACTGTTTGGACTTTGTTAGGAATTAAAATACAGTCCATTTGGTGCAGGGAAACGGCCGAGATCTCCTCTGTTGGACTGTGCCAGAAGGTACTCCACAGCAATGCGCTCTCCTGCAATAATTAGGGGAGAAAAAGATTTTTTAATTTCCAGGTCACAGCTTATTTAGTTATCACCAACAGCAGTCTTCTTTCTTACCAGTAGGTTTCCCGGGGGGGATAAACTCGGGAATGAGGGGTCTTCCCAACACTCTGTTGCTCAGCACATTCACACTTGACAGCAACCATATGTCATATATTTTTGTCCCGGATGTTTCAGTCATGGCAAGTGCTTGTGCTGAGCGGTTGATGTTCCACCTCGATTCACACTCAAGCATATACATTTGAGTATGCAGTGCACCACCCTGATAAGACAAAAAACAGGATCACTGATTTCTGCACATTGCAACATTATAACAATATGACACATAGCATCCAATACAAAATGTTCTATATGTAGGATTAAAACTTGCCTGGAATGAATGCACACTGGTGCTTGTGGAAACTCTCAAGAGAGGAAGACCCTCTGCCGCATCTTAGGACATCCAGTGTCTTGTCCCCTTTCTCCAGCCCTGAGCCAGTGTTGGTGTACAGCTGCACCCCTGGTGGATCCTGGATGCAAGCAAGGTGTTTCTGCTGCACCTCCCACACTCGAGACATGCTCTCATGGTTAATGAGGTGCAGTCCAGTGCCATCCACCAGCTGCCACATGGAGTCAAGGAGACATTTGATGCGGGCACGGGTCTCCTCTACCCCCCCGGTTCTCCTGCGGCAGTGCCTCGCTAACTCCCTCGTATTGATGGTTGCCAACACCTGAGCATCGGTTGGCTCACGCCCATGGTGCTTCTTTTTCAGTTCTGCCCGCTTGGCCTCCTTCAAGCGACAGACGTCCTGCTTGTCCCACTCAAAGATGCTGCTGGACAGTTTGGAGCAGAATGTGCCATACAGTGGATGGTGTTCTGTGGTGAGACCATTTGTGAACCGCCTCATGAAATGGAACACATCCAAACGCACAGTACACGTCCAAGGCCGAAACCACTGCAGAACGGGGCTCACTCCTACATAAATAAACAATAAAAAAACATACCTTATGGATCTTACAGATCTATAACCATCAATTATAAAAAGTGTCTGTTTACGTGTATTTATATACCAATAGCTATGAATACTAACATGTACATGAATCTGTGTGTGTGTATGAACACTGATGTGTATTGTGTATGTGTGTATACCAAAAGAACTAAATATGTATTCTTTCCTGCACTCTTAAAAATTATTTTTTTCTGTAAATAGTTCTGCCATTTTGTATCTTATTCTATATGTTAATAGGATTAGGGTTAGGCAAAAGAAGTGTTAAAACTTCAGCCTAAACCCCTACAGTCTGTAGAATAACTTTGGTGCTTTGCATAATTTCTGTGTTAAATCATTGTAATATGATGATCAAAGAAAAATAAAGTAACTAACTAACTGCCTTAATCTGCTGGCAAAAACATCACAACACAAAGCACAGGTAACCCACCTCTGTCGCTGCAACAGTCTCTGTCCACATAGATGGCGTCTGGCTGTGGCTCACCAGCATCCCTGTACCGTTTCACGATGCCTTGGCACAGGTCATCCAGGCCAGCTCCCTCACCGGTTGTAAGGACAGAGTTGAGAACTTGACCATGCTCGTTCCCAATATTGGTCATCCATGTTGCTGTGTCCTCAATCCCTCCAGCCAGTTTTTTGGTGACCTATATTATAACAAAGTACATACTTCATAAACACATGTATTCTTAGCCAACTCAAAAAGAAAAAGAAAAAAATTGGGCTTATAAAGTTGTACATTTACCTTTTTAGTGGAGTCAAGCTTGAGAATTCGGCCAAATGTTGAGGTGATGACACCTTTGAGCTCGTCCAGGTGACCAACAACATCATTTGCATGAACTGTCTCAAACCACTGGTCCAGGGGCAGGCGACGGAAGGGCGGTGGTGGCACATAAACAGTCTGGGTCTGGCTGAGGCAGGATTTCTTGTGCATTTCACATTCTGTGAAATAGTCACAAGACCTCCGAGCCCACTCCTCACTGTGCGCTTCCTGAAAAGCCTGCTGCAGGTAACTGGAGCTATTCCCTGCTGTTCTCGGACGGAGAAGTGTCACACATTTCCTGTCCAGTGCCAGATGTGTTGTCAACACAGCAGGGAATTTGTTGCGCTTTGACGGGTCCAGCTGATTTAAAATGTCACAACTCCAAGGACAGACAGGTTGCTTGCACTTGCTGCACCTTGGGTAATCACCTCCAATCAAATAATATTTAGATGCCACATCGATGACCTCTCTGACTTTGGGGTATATCCCAGAGTGGTGCATCTTTCGTTTGCACTGGGTGCATTTCAGTGGAATTCCCCACATGCGCATTGGAGCCCAAAGAAACATCCTCTGTCGAAAATAGTCATGTGGATCTGGAGGTGATGCAGATCTCACTGGGCTTGGGGGGTGGTGCCAGTTTTCCCGGATGTCCTGTCTCAGCTGCCCATTCGCTTCATACAGGACGTGGGCAATCCACTCCTGGTCACCTGGCCGGATGACCCTGAGGAACGGCTTGGGTAAAAACCTAGTCCGGCTTAACTCTCGACAGGACAAAAGCACCGGGAGCCCTGGTGTTGCTGCTGGAGGAGGGGCAGAGGCAGAGGCAGGAAGAAGTAGTCGGTGGTGACTCTGACTTGCTGGTGCCATCTCAAGAACTGTTGGAGTTGGAGGGGCAGGAGCATCTTGGGAGCAAATGACAGGTGTCTTGTCCTTGGTGGGGAGGGAGGCTGGAGCAGGAGCATCTTGGGTGTGGATGTTTGGTGTTTCTGTTATTTCCAGGGCCTGGGCAGTAGAGGAGTAGGAGGAGGCTGAAGGGGCCGGAGGTGACATTTTTGGAATGTCACCTGTGAGTGATTTCACAGCATGACATCTTTCAAGGTGGTGTGTTAATCCCATTGTTCCCTGGGCCTTCACACCACAATGTTCACACTGCTCCTGGGTGTGGTAGTCCAATAGGTGCTGTGAGAACTGGTCCACCGGAACTTTCTCAGCACAAACACCGCATGTCATGGCAGCAGGAACTGAACCTTCCTCACTTCCAGATGCTGCACTGGCCCTTGGTGTGCTGCTGTTCTCCTGTGCAGCCTGTGGATCTGGTAGTGCCTGTGCCTGCTTTCTTGACTAGAAAAAAAAAAGAAAAAAAAGAATTTGCAACAAAACAAGTCAATGAATCACAGAATCATGCAGAACCAATAGACAATGATCCATGAGAAACTGACTAAACATTAAAGACAGGATAATGTGCTGTGTGTGAGAGCAGTGCTGAGTGTAGGTTGTGTGTGTGTGTGTGTGTGTGTGTGTGTGTGTATGTATGTGTGTGTGTTGGGGGGAGGGGTAATTTACCTCATGGTAACCACATTGGCAGGGGATTGTTTTGCCAAAAATGTCGACCTTTCTGACAGTTTGGCCGAACACCAAAGGAGTCAGAGGACAACTCTGGATCCTCTGTAGCACTGCCCTCCAACGTCTGCTCCCAGGTCTCTGGCCAGTTGAAAATTTGTATTTTCCCTGAGCGTAGAGGGACATAACACCAGCCCAGTGTGCATCTGGCTTTTGGCTCTTTGGCATGTCTGTGAAAGAGGATAAGAGAAGACAATATTTAGACATCTAAGCTTTTCATTGAATAATGCCTGAACTTATTAAAATACATTTGATAGCCCTCCTTTTGGTGTTGTATTCTCTGCTGGTAAATGATGTGACCTCAGGTTGAACTCTTAAACTAGTGTCTGTTATCTACTGGAGACCTACACGCCGAATGTATACAAATAAAAGTTTTATTTTTTTCAGACTCTGATTCACAAAACACCCTAATCATCGCTGTTGGGCAAGTGACTTTAAAACTATGTTATTTATTACTTATTACTGTCATTTCAAAGTAATTAGTTGCATTACAATATTACTGCATTTAAAATGTAAAACATTACATTACTATTGTATTACTTTAAGTTACTCTCAACAAAAGAACTGTGCAAGGTGCAGAACGTTTGCGCCATATATGGACTGAACCAGGGCTAAACCAGGGCTGAATCAGGACTGAACCAGGTCTAAACGAGACCTGAACCAGGACTAAACCAGGTCTAAACCAGAACTGAACCAGGACTAAACCAGGTCTAAACCAGAACTGAACCAGGACTAAACCAGGTCTAAACCAGAACTGAACCAGGACTAAACCAGAATTGAACCAGGACTAAACCAGAACTGAACCAGGACTAAACCAGGTCTGAATCAGGACTGAACCGGGTCTAAACGAGACCTGAACCAGGACTAAACCAGAACTGAACCAGGATTAAACAAGGTCTGAATCAGGACTGAACTGGGTCTAAACGAAACCTGAACCAGGACTAAACCAGGTCTAAACCAGAACTGAACCAGGACTAAATGAGGGCTAAATCAGGACTGAACCAGGACTAAACCAGGTCTAAACCAGAACTGAATCAGGTCTAAACCAGAACTGAACCAGGACTAAATCAAGACTAAACCAGGACTAGTCTTGGACTAGAGAGTCCGTGGAACAGAGTGACCGCAAAGCGCGATTGGTCTTCGGGCGCGGTTAGCTCCGTGCCGCGGGACTTGCGCGCGGGTCTTTTCCCGCGTAGACCCTCCGGTAAACGCGGGCGCCTCTCCGGGCCCATCCCGACATTCTGAACCGCAACGATGCCGTTTCACCGCGGCTGATTAGTGCGTTACATTACTGTGTTACAGCAAAAAGCTACACATTACAGTAACTTTTATAACGCATTACTCACAACACTGATGCACGGACCTCAATTTCAAAACACTTTTGTCACGTTGCTACTCGCTAGTGATTACAAAATCACAAGTCACAAACGAATACAATTTAAGTACACTAATCTATAACATTTTGGTAAATTGTACTTACTTGTAATGATACGATGCGATCGTCGCTGATGAATAAAGTGCGTGAGCTCAGAATGAAGTTTTTCAATGTACAGTGTCTCACCAACCTGCTAAGTGGAGACGGACACTGATTGGCTCCTTCACCGCGAGAGGCTCACTGCTCCCATTGGCTCTTTTGCCCCTCGGAGACACAGGCGCGCCAAAGCATCTGATTGGCTCTTTTGCCCCCATTGTTAGGACTGGTTAGGACTTTGTTAGGAACTGTTAGGACTTTGTTAGGACTTTGTTAGGACTGTTAGGATTTTGTTAGGACTGTTAGGATTTTGGTAGGACTTTGTTAGGAACTGTTAGGAGTTCGTTAGGAATTAAAATACGGCCACGACAATACATCACTGTTACGTCATACCCTCACAGGAAATGTCGAAAAACCACCTGAACACACAAGAGCAGAGTGAATACTGAAAAATCTCAGTTCGATCTAGCACACAATAACACACAGTAAAACATATGGAGTAAGAAAGCTGTCAAAAATATTCGTGCGCATAAAATAGAAATCCGTGCGTATTTGTAAACTCTCAAATGAGTCCAGTCGTACATAAAATATATTGTGTGTATTTTATCCCTCAGAATACGAATTGAAAAATTACGACGTCATGAATTACAATCACGAAATGAAAATTTACGATTACGCTTTCATCAGTACGAATACGAATTCACAGACGGAACTTTACTGTTAAAAATACGTCATCACTTCACAGACATTATTCAACGAGCAGAAGAAACATCGATCAAGATCAAGACTGTGCAGCTCAAGTTTGTAGCAGAGTAAAAACAGAGTAATAGCACAAGAAGCTACAACAGCGACCAACAAGTGAAGACTGACTGATGCTCGCTGTGGCTGTAGCCATGAATGTTTTAATCTAAACCTACAGAGAACCTGATATTTGCTAATTAGCCCTGGGATTATGTTACGTCGGATGTTAGCTAACTGGCTACCACTATGTTTTCTAACATATAGGTGCAATTTCCCGTTCAGAGGAGGTGTTTCTACACAATATTATACAGCAGCGTTCGGTTCCCGAATTCAAGACATTTTTACAATAGATTTTGATTAACCCACTTGTTGGTCGCTGTTGTAGCTTCTTGTGCTATTAGTGTTCCTTTTCATATAAAATAAACAACATACAGTGCTCCTCAATTAGCCTAGTGTAAAATCTACTGTGCAGTTCTCAGTGGAGTCGAAAAACTTGTCCTCGTGGAGTGGAAAAACGTGACGTTGTCGGCAGGATTCGAACCTGCGCGGGGAGACCCCAATGGATTTCTAGTCCATCGCCTTAACCACTCGGCCACGACAACACGTCACCATTACGTCATAGGGAGCTTTAAAAGGATTAAGACGGGAGACTTAACGTTTACACAATATTTACCTTCTGATAAGAGAGAGAGAGAGAAAAAAAAGATGAGCTAAAATACTTTATAAAAAAAAGAATTAAGCGTTTCATTCATGGAACTGTGCATGCTCCATGGTTTCATCGTCGTGAAAGTTTAAAGTAAAACGAAGTAAAACAAAGTAATCTAGTGAGTAGAGATTCTGTTATCATCTGCTCTGACACAGATCTGCTCACCCTCTCTGATCATTTCCCATAAAATGTGTTTTCTCCACAGATTGTCTATGGTTTTATCTAACACGAGCGCGAGATCATCAACAGTCCGACAGCGCCATCTGCTGCAGCGTGGCAGTATTAACACGTCTGACCACAGGGACACTCCTTTTTATGATGAGTAAAACGTTTTGTGTCTCACTACTTTATTTTGTGTCTCACTACTTTATGGCCCTTAAAGTCTAAAAACGCCAAACGTTTTCTCATTCATTCTTAAAAGAAGTGTTTTTTTTTTGTTTTTTGTTTTTTTTTGTAGTCCCTCATCTTTTATAGAAAAAACAATTTCATGTAACAAATCAGGACTAATTTGATCCATGAGGGACATAACCTGCACACAGCAGCGCAGACATTAAACAGGTCTATCACAAATTAAAAGAAAATTTTAAATAAGGAACTAAAATATCAAATAAGGCACAAATATGCATGTAATTTTATTATTATTATTAAATATATAGTAGGCTAAATTTAATATATATATTGGCTATTTACAATTGGGGTGGGATTGAACTCGCTGTCAGAAGCCTAATTATCGAATGTCGTAAGGTAAAGGATAATTATTGCGAAAGTTTTGTGTAATGTTGTTTAGATAAGCCCTACAGCTCGCTCAGTTTAAAGTAGAAAAATCAAAACATGTCGTTGTCGGCAGGATTCGAACCTGCGCGGGGAGACCCCAATGGATTTCTAGTCCATCGCCTTAACCACTCGGCCACGACAACACGTGATATACCCGCCATTAGAGCTCTTAAAAAGACAGGCACTGGATTTAGAAACGGGTCCAGCAACAGTGACAAAAGATCAACCCTGACAAACATAATCACGAATTAAAGCAGCAAGGGGCGTCGAGCGGCACTTGCCCGGTGCGCACGCTCCTCTCACGCAGCGTTATTGTCCCTTCCCGAGGGCTGCCCGGGCCAACACATCCTCCACCAGAAAAATGACACACTGCACCTTTAAATGTTTTTTAGGCGTGTTTGCGCCTCTGTTGGACAACCGTGAAAAATACCCCATGTTAATCATATATAGTTTTGCTTCTAGTCGTTCATAGAATTGAATTCCCAAATTTGGTACAGATCCGATAATGTTGACGTTTCATGTCTGTGGTAGGGAGCACTATACTGTTCACTTTTCATATGTTTTATAGAGGATTATATTCTGGCCGAAATCATGCATTAACAATTCAATATTTGGCTAATATCTGGATTGTCAGGGGGCGTGGTCATAATAATATTTTTGGTTTGTCTTCACTATTTCATTTTTGGATATTTTCATAGCACTGTGAGCAGGCTCGCATCTCCACAGACCTGACTCTACTTCTCCTGCTTTTTTCCGTGGAAATGTTGTCCCTTTGCCTATATTCCACAGTCTGGAATATAGATGGAATATAGTAAATAGTAGTAATAATTCAGTCATACTGTTTCTGTTCTTTTTGTTTGTTTGTTTTTACTTAATATAATCTCCTTCCTGGTTGGACATGGGCAGTAATTCCATGTTATATATCATGAGCACAAGTCTCTCCACCAACAACATAAAAACCTGAACTTTCATTTGCCCTATTATTATTATTATGTTTATTAAGGACATCACAATCGCATTAGACAAGCCAGATGCATTGCTTTGAGTGTTTTAGCACAAGTGCTAGTTTTCAACACCTGTCCATATAAAAATATAAACTACATGCATAAAAACAGAAAGTACAAGACACATAAATTACATACAGATAAAATATATACAGTAGATTTTAGTGGATGCAGTTTTGACTGGAAACATACAATAACTTTAATTTCCTTTTAAATTTGTTGTAGTTGGTTTCCAATTTTAAATGAGCTGTTAAACCGTTCCACAGACTAGCCCCTTTAAAAGAGAACGAGGACTGACCAAGAGCCGTCCTGTACCTAGGAACAACACAATTACCACTAGTAGCGCCTCTTGTGTTCGCTCTTGTGAACATTTTATGGTCCTGGCAAATTCTGAGTGTAATGGTGTATTGCGGTTAAGACACTTAAAAAATAATTTAAGATTGTTAAAATTGATAAAATTTTCAAAGTTAAAAAGTTGATGTTTCTTTGTAATTTCACAGTGGTGCCAGTTTTTGGGCTTTTTGTCAAAGATCTTAAGGGTCAGTTTGTATAATGAACAAAGCGGTTTTAATGTAGTTGAGGAGCCTGGGACCATGAGGTGATACAATAAGACAGATGAGAGAAGATCATTGCGTTCATGAATATTTTAGAAGTGTGGAGCGATAGATCTTTACGTATGAAACGAAAGCAACTGAGACTAATCTTAATCTTCTTCACCAAGTATTTTGTGTGACCAGTAAATTTTAAATTTTCATTTAGAATGAGGCCAAGGTATTTAACTTCACTGACAGCTTGAATTTTCTCATTGTGCATAGTCACTTCAAAGTCAAAGT
>NW_026570970.1:38014442-38034442 GCF_026225935.1 Boleophthalmus pectinirostris | reverse complement strand
ATGCTCCAAATGCTCTGTTCCACCTTGTGATGTCATGTAGTTGTAGTTTTCAAGTTAACAGCTCCTTTTACCTTTTTTGCGTAGTCTGGCAATCCCAGGTTTCAGCCCTGGAATTCAAGAGTAAATGATCCTAGTGAAGGTGTGTGGAGTTTAAAAACACACTGGTGCACGTTTTGTATGACATCACAAGGTGGTGTTTTCAGTTTGACAGAAGAACTCAGCCTAAATCTGCAGGGTTTGTGTGTTAAACGTGTGAAACAGAACACAAACTGTGTGTGATGAGGAAACAACATTATGACTTAAATCCCAAACAGAGTCAAATGACCTTCCATTTCATCTGTGAGTATTTTATACACAATGTTACATTTATTTTAGATTCTCACCTGATATTAAGATCCAGAATCACCTCTCTCTGATCCACCTCATGTGTGTAAGCCTTCATCCCAGTGATCCTCAGGGGCTGAAACATACAAGACACTTCACCTGTACATGTGTGTGACAGGGACACTTCACCTGTACGTGTGTGTGACAGGGACACTTCACCTGTACATGTGTGTGACAGGGACACTTCACCTGTACGTGTGTGTGACAGGGACACTTCACCTGTACGTGTGTGTGACAGGGACACTTCACCTGTACGTGTGTGTGACAGGGACACTTCACCTGTACGTGTGTGTGACAGGGACACTTCACCTGTACGTGTGTGTGACAGGGACACTTCACCTGTACGTGTGTGTGACAGGGACACTTCACCTGTACGTGTGTGTGACAGGGACACTTCACCTGTACGTGTGTGTGACAGGGACACTTCACCTGCACGTGTGTGTGACAGGGACACTTCACCTGTACATGTGTGTGTGACAGGGACACTTCACCTGTACATGTGTGTGACAGGGACACTTCACCTGTACGTGTGTGTGACAGGGACACTTCACCTGTACGTGTGTGTGACAGGGACACTTCACCTGTACGTGTGTGTGACAGGGACACTTCACCTGTACGTGTGTGTGACAGGGACACTTCACCTGCACGTGTGTGTGACAGGGACACTTCACCTGTGTGTGTGTGACAGGGACACTTCACCTGTACGTGTGTGTGACAGGGACACTTCACCTGCACGTGTGTGTGACAGGGACACTTCACCTGTACGTGTGTGTGACGTGTGTGTGACAGGGACACTTCACCTGCACGTGTGTGTGACAGGGACACTTCACCTGCACGTGTGTGTGACAGGGACACTTCACCTGTACGTGTGTGTGACAGGGACACTTCACCTGTACGTGTGTGTGTGACAGGGACACTTCACCTGTACGTGTGTGTGACAGGGACACTTCACCTGTACGTGTGTGTGTGACAGGGACACTTCACCTGTACGTGTGTGTGACAGGGACACTTCACCTGCACGTGTGTGTGACAGGGACACTTCACCTGCACGTGTGTGTGACAGGGACACTTCACCTGCACGTGTGTGTGACAGGGACACTTCACCTGCACGTGTGTGTGACAGGGACACTTCACCTGTACGTGTGTGTGACAGGGACACTTCACCTGTACGTGTGTGTGACAGGGACACTTCACCTGTACGTGTGTGTGACAGGGACACTTCACCTGTGTACGTGTGTGTGACAGGGACACTTCACCTGTACGTGTGTGTGACAGGGACACTTCACCTGTACGTGTGTGTGACAGGGACACTTCACCTGTGTGTGTGTGACAGGGACACTTCACCTGTACGTGTGTGTGACAGGGCACTTCACCTGTACGTGTGTGTGACAGGGACACTTCACCTGTACGTGTGTGTGACAGGGACACTTCACCTGTACGTGTGTGTGACAGGGACACTTCACCTGTACGTGTGTGTGACAGGGACACTTCACCTGTACGTGTGTGTGACAGGGACACTTCACCTGTACGTGTGTGTGACAGGGACACTTCACCTGTACGTGTGTGTGACAGGGACACTTCACCTGTACGTGTGTGTGACAGGGACACTTCACCTGTACGTGTGTGTGACAGGGACACTTCACCTGTGTGTGTGACAGGGACACTTCACCTGCCCGTGTGTGTGTGACACTTCACCTGCACGTGTGTGTGTGACAGGGACACACTTCACCTGCCGTGTGTGTGTGACAGGGACACTTCACCTGCCCGTGTGTGTGACAGGGACACTTCACCTGCCCGTGTGTGTGACAGGGACACTTCACCTGCATGTGTGTGTGACAGGGACACTTCACCTGTACGTCTGTGTGACAGGGACACTTCACCTGTGTGTGTGACAGGGACACTGTGTGTGTGACATGTGTGTGTGTGACAGGGACACTTCACCTGTACGTGTGTGTGACAGGGACACTGTGCGTGTGTGCATGTGGGTGAGCATACATGTATGTGTATGTGTGTGTATGTGTGTATCTGTGTGTGTAGATGTGTGCGTGTGTGTGTGTGTGTGTGTGTGTACTTACCACGTGTCCAAAGTGCACCTTGGTGAAGGTGAAGGTCTTCAGAGCGGGGTTGGACTGTCGGACAGCAGGCTGAATGTTGGTTCTTAATAATTTCTCCATAAACATTCCAAAAAAGGGCCAAGCCTGTTCCAGAACCTGACGAACCACAGAGACCACATCACTAGACTAGTACTACAGTACGTACTACAGTACGTACTACAGTACGTACTACAGTACGTACTACAGTACTGCTACTGCTGCTGCTGCTACTTCTTATACTTACACTAACTCTACATCACATGTGTACGTGTTGTGGCTTTGGTCCATCAGGGACTAAGGATGGAAATGAGCTTTGGCAACAATCGGACATATTTACAAGTCCATGTTTGTCTCTTACATGATCTTGTTTTTTAATATGCACTGCTAATAAATAACACAAATACAAACAGAACTGTACCTTCTTATAGAACTTCTACTGGAGTTTAGGCCTGGTTTAGATCTGGTTTAGACCTGCTATAATTAGCAAAGTGCTGATGTCATTGGAGCTAGGAAGACTCATGGACTTTAAGGGGAAGAATCTTGATGAGATCGAAATAGATCCAAATGGTATGTATAAAAATGCTTTAAGATGCTTGTAATGATTTGTCTCTAATGTTATGATCTAACTATATTTATTGTGATTTATAGCATTTGTATAGCGCCTTTCAAGATCCCCAAAGCACTTTACAGTTTATTATTCAGTCACTCCACACTCAGTGGTGGTAAACTACTGTAGCCACAGCTGCCCTGGGGCAGACTGACGGAAGTGTGGCTGCCAATCTGCGCCATCAGCTCCGCCAACCACCACCATCACTCATGCTCACACCACTTTCATACTAGGCAATGTGGGTGAAGTGTCTTGCCTAAGGACACAACAACAGTTTTTTTCTGCCACTGGCCCCACTGTGGCATCTGGAATTCCCAGTGGTCTCCCATCCAAGTACCACCCAGGCCCAGCCTGCTTAGCTTCTGCGATCTGACGGGATCAGACTTTTACAAGCCAGTATGGCCGTGACGATTTTGGTATCTGTTGTGAAACAGAGGTAGTCCAGGACATTGAAGATGAAATTCAGGAGGACATGGAGTCACAGCTGATGTGTATGTAAAGTTTTGTCTTGCACTATAAGATTTTATTTGATGCATATTTTGGTGCTTATTGTTGTTATCACTATTTTAGTAAAGGATGGGGATTTTGCATTGCATTGAACTTGACATCAACAAGGAGAGATCCATAAAGTCACAATCAACAGGTATGCAAAGAAAGTATCACTGGTTCTATTTGCAGCAAGTAGTAAAGGAAATCTTATTGCATAGATTTTTGTAGGCTCACTGTCCGTTTAAAATAATTTTGTTGACCTTACTAAGCTCTGAAAAGGTGCCAAAAAATTATTTAGTGGATTAAATTATGCTTCTGCATGCTTTCTAACTTTGTTAGCAAATTATTATCTGATTATTTAAAGTACAGCGTGCTCTTCCTGTGTAGTACAGGGAATTTCCTGTTTTGGGGCTGCACATTGTAATGTACTGCCTTGTACTACTTTGTAATGGAATAAATGTGGCCTTTCTCAGATTTCTGAGAAGATTACTCCCTTTAACAATATTTTACATGTAAATGACAAAGCATGATGGGTGTCAGGTGATAAGTTACTCATTAATACATTTCTTTTCAGTGATCCTGTCAGATTCATGTGATTCCTGCATGTATGGATTTTATTGTTGTCATTTTTTGTAGATAATATTCATTTGTGTGGAAAGGAGACCTTGGACATGGACCAGCAAGAAAACGAAAAGTCACAACAAACAGATATGTAAAGAAAACATCACATTTAAATGGCATCTGTTCTGTCTTCTCAATATTAAAGGATAATTCCAGTGTGAAATGAAACTGGGGTATATTTCATCATGAGGAGTTTGAATATCTGTTGGGGACAAAACTATGCTAACCTGTTGCATTCTAATCTGGATTGCTTTTAACTGATGCTTCCAAAAGGCACTTAATGAAGTTTTGATCCCTTCCAAATGCTCAACCTTGTTATCATTTTTCACAGAATCATTTTCACACTGGAATTATCATTTAATGGAAGTTGAACAGAAAGTCTTGATTAGTATAGTACACCAGCCCATATTTGATTCACTTGTGGAATGAAACTTTTTTGACCTGTGCTCAACAGGACACGGAAGCAGAGCTCAGAAGAAGAAGTGGAAGGACAATGAGGTAGATTCAGTCCAAAAGCATTTGGGTGGATTCATCCAATCCCTACGTGTCCCAGGAAAACAAGACTGTGAAAAATGCCTACAGGCGGAACCAGATGTTCTCAAAACCCGTGGCTGGCGAGCCGTAAAGTATTTTGTGAAGAACAAAATTACTGCGCTGAAACGAAAGCTTTAGCTCTTAGTTTTAAATTTTCTGACCTTCATGTTGCAGCACAGTGCAGTTAATAATGCTGTTTTGTTTATACCTGTATTATACCATTACAGGTTTTTTCTCTTTTTTGTTTTGTTGTTTCTGCCTTTAAGCAGTGTTGAATATTATGCAGTGAAGTTGCATCAATTCTTTTAGTTCTGTCTGCTTTACCAGTTGAAGTACTAAGATTACCTTAAACTGTTGCAATAAAGGTTTTAGGATTACATTTAAAGATTGCATTACCTAGTAATTATTCCATGTTGAGCTAAACCACCAGCATTGAGCTGTAAACTGAGTCTGCAGCAGATAACCTCACTCAAACACCAATGCCTCAGTTGTACTGTGTAAATATTAAGATTAGATGAGATTAGATTCAACTTTATTGTCATTACACATGTATAAATACAAGGTAATGAAAAGTGGTTTAGCATCTAATCAGAAGTGCAAGGAGCAGCAAGTGCCATATATACAGCATGTAGAGTATATACAATATAGAGAAATATACAGTATATGGTAAATGGTCACATTTTTCTATAGTGCTTTTCCACCTTCAAGGCACTCAAAGCGCTTTACAACAAGGAACCACTCACCCATTCACACACACATTCACACACCAGTGTACACAGACACTGTGGGCAAGGTGGGTTAAGTGCCTTGCCCAAGGACACAACGACAGCATTCATCTGTGGGAGCTGGAATCACACCAGCCAACCTGTGGTTCAGTGGATCTGATGCTCAACCTGTGATGTTTATGTTGAGAGCTGGATTCAAAGTCAGTGAAATGCTGTGTCCCCACCTTGCCCAATAACCTTTCTGTGTATGTGTGAAGAATCCCTCAGTCGTCCAGGTAGAATTCATGGCAAGGAGAAAATTCAGTTTGTCGAATGGACAAAAGTGAGTTTGGTTGAAGACGTGTCTCAGCTCATCCAAGCCGCTTCTTCAGTTCTGGTCAGACGCTGTGGACACTTCCTTATATCTGTCTGTAGGGAGGAGCTAACTACACTGAAACTAACACCCACTTGTTTACAGTTTGTGTTTGTTAGTTGGGCCTATTGACCTGTACAGGATGTGGAGACTAATTAACATAACAATTCATGGCCATAATGAGGCTTCCACACCTCTGGACATGACCTGACTACACCTATTGTTCTCTTGTTTGTTTTGATTTAGGTTTGAGGATGGAGTTGTAAATAGGAGACAGATGGTGTCTGAGTCTCCATTTCTGTTTAGAGAAGGATTCTCTTAACAAAAATGGCTTCTTTCACTCCCCTCTCGAACCAGTTCTTTTCTCTGGCTAAAATCTGTACCTCGCTGTCCTCAAATGAGTGGCCCGTGGCTTTTAAGTGGAGATGTACAGAAGACTGAGGTCCTGTGTTGCTCTCTCGTCTGTGTTGGTTCATCCTCTTGTGAAGTAGCTGTTTAGTTTCTCCAGTGTAGTGTTCACTGCAGTCTTCACTACACTGAATGGAGTAGAGCACATTGCTTTGTTTGTGGCTCGGTGTTTTGTCCTTGGGGTGGACCAGTTTCTGTCTTAGAGTGTTCGTAGGTTTGAAATAGACCGGGATCTCATGTTGTCTGAAGATCCTCTGTGGTTTTTCAGAAACACCAGCCATGTACGGAATAGTTACCCCTCTTCTCCTGGGTTCTGATTCTCTGTTGTCCTGTGTTTTTAGTTCTCTTGGTTTTGTTAAAGGCCCATTTTGGATATCCGCAAACAGAGAGGACTTTCTGCACATGTTCTTCTTTCTCCTTTCCCTCTGTGCTTGTGGGGTCCACTTGAGCCCTGTGTTGTAGTGTCCGAATAACTCCAAGTTGGTGCTGCAGTGGGTGGTGAGACTCAAAAAGCAGGTACTGGTCTGTGTGTGTGTTCTTCCTGAAGACCTCAATCTGGGGTCGTCTTCTCCCATTCTTACTGCACAATCTAAGAAAGCCAATGTGTTGGTCTTGGCATCTTCCCGGGTGAATTTGATGTTAGGATCTACAGCATTAATGTGCATGAGTTTAGTCCCAAAGGAGATGGGCCAGAAGATTAAGGACTTCATTAGCCACAGGACAGTTAAGACAACACCACAAAAAAGAGCGCCACATAAAGAAATTTACACAACTCCAAAATCAAAACCAAACTAACCCCAGGGATCGGAGTGACAAAAGGAAGGAGGATAAACCAAGTCAACTTGGCCACAAGGAATGCTGGGTGAAAAATCTTTCCAACCGAGAGCTCACCAGGACTGAGAAAGAAGTACTTTCCAAAGGACTGAATTTCTCTGTAACTTCTAACAGCATCCCCACGGTCGACTACATCATAGCAGCAGAAACCACCATTAGGAACAACAAACTCACAGAGACAGAAGCTGGAGACCTTAGACTGAAATTAACGGCGGCACTGAGCAATGCCAAACCTCCTCCCTCCAACATAACATCAGAAGAAAGGGAGGCCATTATTGCTCTTGAGAAGGATCACAGCATCAACATTCTGCCAGCAGACAAAGGGAGATGCACTGTGATTCTTAACGCAATTGATTATGAGGCTAAAGTTAACAGCCTGCTCTGTGACATTGCTACCTATGAATTACTAAAACGACATCCCACCAGTGGATACAGAAAGAAGATCATTGACTGCTTGCAGAAGTTGGAGAAGGAAGAAGTCATCGATCGACAGATGTATTATAGACTGTATCCTGGTGATTCCGTTCCGTGTATATATGGCCTCCCTAAGATTCACAAACAGGGAGTACCTCTCAGACCCATTGTTTGTAGAACAGACTCCATCACGTACAATGTGGCCAAACAGTTGAAGACCATCTTGTCCCCTTTGGTGGGTAACACAGAGAACCATATTGAGAACACAGCCGAATTTGTGAACAAAATCAAACATCTCCAGTTCGACCTAGACGAGACAATGGTTTCCTTTGATGTGACCTCTCTTTTCATGTGTATCCCTACATCAGTAGCAGTGGAAGCAGCAAGGAAGAGACTACTGCAGGATACCAAACTAGAAGAGAGAACTAAACTGTCACTGGATCAAATCTGCCAACTGCTGGAAATCTGTTTAAATACCACCTATTTCCGGTTCAGAGGGAACTTCTACAGACAAATCCACAGCTGTGCCATGGGCTCACCGGTCTCTTCTATCATTGCTAACTTATATATGGAATAATCTGAACAGAGGGTCTTGGCTTCTTATCCAGGAACTCCACCCACACATTGGTATCGTTATGTGGATGATAACTTTTCTAAAATCAAAATTCAAGATTTGGAACCATTTACTGCACATATTAATGCTGTAGATCCTAACATCAAATTCACCCGGGAAGATGCCAAGAACAACACATTGGCTTTCTTAGATTGTGCAGTAACGATAGGAGAAGACCGGCGACTCCAGGTTGAGGTCATCAGGAAGCCCACACACCAGTATCTGCTTTTTGAGTCTCACCACCCACTGCAGCACCAACTTTGAGTTATTCGGACACAACAACACAGGGCTCAAGTGGTGCCCACAAGCACAGAGGGAAAGGAGAAAGAAGAACAACATCTGCTGAAAGCCCTCTCTGTTTGTGGATATCCAAAATGGGCCTTCAACAAAACCAAGAGAACTAAAACTATCACGCGGGTAAATTGGACTCAAATGCAACACGAGTATACAGGCAAAGTCTTAGTTAATAAGGGAAAGTGTCCTCTAACAGGTAATGTATTAATGGAAACTCAGACTGAACATATAACAAAGGAATATACTATGTAAAATGTGAACGGAAATATCCTCCAAGACTGGGAAATACACTAGTAAGAAATGAACTGGGAGTAAATTCAGGAACAGGGAAAAACACAGAATTGCAGAAGTTGCAAACAGATCAGATTCAGGGGTAATACAGGGTTTTCAGAATTCAGGGTTCAGGAGCTTGAGAGTAAGTCTTTACAGGTTGACAATCTGGCAAAGACTGAGGGAGCAGAGGGAGTATATATAGACTGGGCCTGGGCTGATTACAGAATGAGAGGCAGCTGTAGGGAAAGGAGGGAGGTGGCAAAAGGAGGACCGGAACAGAGTGAGAAATGGAACTGGACTGGGGGAAAACAAGTAAACAAAAGGCAGAACTGTGACAAAAACACAGGACAACAGAGAATCAGAACCCAGGAGAAGAGGGGTAACTATTCCGTACATGGCTGGTGTTTCTGAAAAACCACAGAGGATCTTCAGACAACATGAGATCCTGGTCTATTTCAAACCTACGAACACTCTAAGACAGAAACTGGTCCACCCCAAGGACAAAACACCGAGACACAAACAAAGCAATGTGCTCTACTCCATTCAGTGTAGTGAAGACTGCAGTGAACACTACACTGGAGAAACTAAACAGCTACTTCACAAGAGGATGAACCAACACAGACGAGAGAGCAGCAGTGGACCTCAGTCTGCAGTACATCTCCACTTAAAAGCCACGGGCCACTCATTTGAGGACAGCGAGGTACAGATTTTAGCCAGAGAAAAGAACTGGTTCGAGAGGGGAGTGAAAGAAGCCATTTTTGTTAAGAGAATCCTTCTCTAAACAGAAATGGAGACTCAGACACCATCTGTCTCCTATTTACAACTCCATCCTCAAACCTAAATCAAAACAAACAAGAGAACAACAGGTGTAGTCAGGTCATGTCCAGAGGTGTGGAAGCCTCATTATGGCCATGAATTGTTATGTTAATTAGTCTCCACATGCTGTACAGGTCAATAGGCCCAACTAACAAACACAAACTGTAAACAAGTGGGTGTTAGTTTCAGTGTAGTTAGCTCCTCCCTACAGACAGATATAAGGAAGTGTCCACAGTGTCTGACCAGAACTGAAGAAGCGGCTTGGATGAGCTGCGAAACATCTTCAACCAAACTAACTTTTGTCCAGTCGACAAACTGAATTTTCTCCTTGCCATGAATTCTACCTGGACGACTGAGGGATTCTTCACACATACACAGAAAGGTTATTGGGCAAGGTGGGGACACAGCATTTCACTGACTTTGGACTTGGGCTATCAAGGTTTGTCTGGGAGTCACAGGCAACCTGAGAGGCAAACCTACTCCAGTCTGTGTCTATAAACCTGTCCAGAGTACTGAGTCTACCCCCACTGGCCACACTTTGATGGTTTTCACTGATGGCTTCACATGGTTGAGTGGTGTGATAAGGTGAAAAGACTAAGTATTGCCCTGGTTTTCTTAAAACCACAAGAGAAGCAACTGCTGCCTAAACCACAGGTAAGACCTCGGCTCGCAGAGTCTCCAGTTGTTAGAGCGGTTGTTTACACGGCGAAGTGACAAGAAAGAATATTTGGAAAAGTTCTTTCGCCATAGTGATTCCTTGGTAAGACGTATTAAGTAGAGGATAATACTTAAACTAACCAAAAAAATTGATATGAGCAATGAGCAGAAGAAAATAGTGCAGAATTTACAAGGTATTTCTAGCTGGTAATTCAACAATTTATGTATTGCCAATGCTGTATATTTTCTGTATATCTAGTTTACATGTTCATCATACATCTGATATATACTTATATCATTTATTTTTATAGCACACCTGTTCATATATATCTTTTGCTTTTATATATCATACATTGTTCATAGAGCACACCTGCATACTTGTTGATAGTATATCATATTCCACCAACACAGCTGTATAATTGTTTATAATACATGTTTATATCCCTCATGTATATTTATATCTAATTCCCACCTGTTCATACGGGACTATTGATTTGTATATATTCACTACAAACTAAACTAATATACTGTATATTTCTCTATATTGTATATACTCTACATGCTGTATATATGGCACTTGCTGCTCCTTGTACTTCTGATTAGATGCTAAACCACTTTTCCTTACCTTGTATTTATACATGTGTAATGACAATAAAGTTGAATCTAATCTCATCTAATCTTAATATTTACACAGTACAACTGAGGCATTGGTGTTTGAGTGAGGTTATCTGCTGCAGACTCAGTTTACAGCTCAATGCTGGTGGTTTAGCTCAACATGGAATAATTACTAGGTAATACAATCTTTAAATGTAACCCTAAAACCTTTATTGCAACAGTTTAAGGTAATCTTAGTACTTCAACTGGTAAAGCAGACAGAACTAAAAGAATTGATGCAACTTCACTGCATAATATTCAACACTGCTTAAAGGCAGAAACAACAAAACAAAAAAGAGAAAAAACCTGTAATGGTATAATACAGGTATAAACAAAACAGCATTATTAACTGCACTGTGCTGCAACATGAAGGTCAGAACATTTAAAACTAAGAGCTAAAGCTTTCGTTTCAGCGCAGTAATTTTGTTCTTCACGAAATAGTTTACGGCTCGCCAGCCACGGGTTTTGAGAACATCTGGTTCCGCCTGTAGGCATTTTTCATATATATATATATATATATATATATATATATATATATATATATATAAATTAGGGGTGTCAAATTATCGTTAATTGCGATTAATTAATTACAGTCATATTTAGCGCGTTATGTTTTTTAATCGCGTTAATCTCATTTTTAATCTCTAACTTTAGTGTTTCTGTATGTGAGTTGCTTTATTATAAAACCTGTTTTTATGTGTTGTTGGGACAACAACACACACACACAAAAAAAACACATTTATACAATTTTTTTATTTCGGTAATTCCACTCATTCCCGGAAACCCACACAAAACGCGCGCAGTAAAAGCGATGTAAACGTCATGTTTACGTTGGCAGCGTCAGTCGCACAATGGACGAGGTGGAAGAGCCAGTAGAACAGAGGCAGCAGTGCACAGATAAAAACACATTTGTGTCTTGGAAATTCTTCTCCCGACGTGAAATATAAAAGAAAATAACAAATATAATATCGCCTACAACTTAAATATCACTGGTGAAAATAACCTGCATAGACTCATGATGTCTGCACTACTGTCCTATAGTGACCTGCGACATGAGGGGACACGCACACAAACACACACACACACACACACACACACAAACACACACACCTTCATTATCGTCATTAACCTGAGAACGCGCGGACCACATTTCCTTCCGTAGACACTGCGTGGACACCGACGTGCTCCCGTGAGCCGCGCGTGGATCGTGTTTTCTCGCGTACGCTGCGTAAACCGCGCTAAAGGACTAAACCAGGTCTAAACCAGGTCTAAACCAGGTCTAAACCAGGACTAATCCAGAACTAAAACCAGAACTAAAACCAGGTCTAAACCAGGACTAAACCAGAACTAACACCAGGACCAAAACCAGGATTAATCCATTCCAGGACTAAACTAGGACTAAAGTAGGTCTAAACCAGGACTAAAACCAGTGATCTCATATATAAAGCATTTCTCTATCAATAATATTTTTAATATGGTTAAGGAAAGACTGGACTTTTTATTGTCTTTAAGTAGACAAAAGTTATTATGTTCAGATTTCCTCGTCTTTGCTACTTTACAGCAAACAGTTTCTTATTCATGGAGACTTGGGCTCAACAGCCAATTTGGAGAGATTTGTTAAACAATAAATGACTTTATAAAGTCACTTTTTTTGTTCTATATCAGTCTTTTGATCTGCCACAATAATGTAATAATGAATTTAAATGAAAATACCTCAAATTGAAGCTTTTCTCAGCAATTTTCAGGTGAGATTAAAATGAGATTAATTTGATTAATTAATTACAGCACTAGTATATATATATATATATATATAAAAAAAAAAAAGTGTTTCTCACCTTCCACAGTGGTAGGTCTCTCACCCTCATTGAGCTCGGGTCCTCTACCAGAGGCCTGGGAGCTTGAGAGTTCTGCGCAGTATCTTTGCTGTTCCCAGTACTGCACTTTTCTGGACTGAGATGTCCGTTGTTTTTCCCGGTATCTGTTGTAGCCACTCTTCCAGTTTGGGGGTTACAGCCCCGAGTGTCCGATCACCACAGGCACCACTGATGCCTTTACTTTCCAGGCTCTCTCCAGCTCTTCCTTGAGCCCCTGGTATTTCTCTAGTTTCTCGTGTTCCTTTTTCCTGATATTACCATCGCTTGGTACTTGCGATGTCAACCACCACGGCTCTATATATATATATATATATATGTGTGTGTGTGTATATATATATATATATACATATATATATATATATATATACACACATATATATATACGGTCCTCATGAGTGCTGGTGTTTTGTCATTGTCAGGATTCCCCACTTAGTGATAAATGCAAGTGTCTGTGTGTTTGTGTGTGTATGTCTGTCCACCATTCCACCATTTATGGACAGATAGTCACCAAATTTGGTACGTGGGTCAAGCCCCTGTGCCTGATGCGGCAAAAAAAAAAAGCTTGATGATCCGAGGTCATTTGAGGTCACACGGGTCAATTGAATGGTCACGCCATTATAAAGGATCGGCAATTTCGACAATTTCTGAACCATTTGTGGCCTAAAATATTCACCCAATCATCACACAAGTGGACACACTGGATGTTACAGGTTGAAACCGGTCAAGATCACCATGGTCATATATGTGTTTTTGGTCATTACTCCTTGAAGGATGGAGCTAGAGCAACAGGAGTGTCTCAAAATTTCAGAAAAAAGTATCATCTATTTATAATTCTATGCATTTGTATAGTCAAATATTCATAGTTTTCCAGATAATCACTAATTATAACAGTTCCTTTCTCTTCAGTGTTTGGGCGCCTGGACTGAACTTTTTTTTTTTTTTTTTTTTTTAACTTAACAAGACAAAAAAAAAAACCAATGTATATACAGTATAAGGTGCAGATTGGATTGTTGTTGCATCAATGCAAAGTCCAGTTCACAGTAATGGCAGGGGTGAGATATGGAAAATATACATACACATTCACACACATAAACACACATAAACACACATAAACATACTGAGACATGGGGGTGGTTTGCAAATGAACATACAGGGGAGCAGAAGGAATGAAACCAAAACTAAACAGAATAACAAAACAGAATATCATAAATTAAATAAAGCTATACTTTATTTTTATAGGTATTGTAAGTTTTAATTGCTTTTTTGTTTTGGACCTGTTTTATTGTCTGAAAGTATTGTTGGATTTCCTTTATTATATTGATGAATATTTGGTTTATTTTGAGACCATTTGGTTTTGTGTATGTGATATTTTGCCAGCATAATTAGAGTCTGAATGAAGAGTTGATCTTTGGGGATGGAGGGGCTGGTGAAGTAAAACGGGATGTCGCTTTCCCGGAGGCTGATCGAGTGTTTGGTTTTGGATTGGATGAGTTGTTGTATGTGGGTCCAGATGTTCTTACTGTATGTGCAGTACGCCTGGACTGAAGTGTTGCAAAGTCTGGAACAATACGGCGGCTAAGGAAGCTCTGAGTGGACAAAACAGATCAACTCTAAACAAAAAACATATTTCTCCACGGGGGCAGAACAATGTCTGTACCAGGGGTGTCAAACTCATTTTCACCAAGGGCCACATCTGGATCATGTTGTCATCAAAGAGCTGGTTGTAAAGTTAAGACTGTAACTGTAATATCAGTATGTTACAAATCTGTAAAAGTCTGTATTTCATTTTTCATTTCATATTTATTTTTGTTATTTTGATGTTCACATTACTCCTTCAGTAACATTCATGAAATAGCCATCTTTCTGCATCAATTTTTCTTTTCTTGGACATTTTTTGGGAAATTTGAGTTTTCTTGGCCTCTCTAGTGGCGAGATGCAGTCACTTCACGGGAAAGAACTGCGGTGCATTGTGGGAGATGTAGTAGTGGCACAAAGTCACAACATAATAATAAATTATACCTTTTTACCCCTTGTGGGCCACATAAAATGGCTTGGCGGGTCTATACAGTATATTACACCACCAGTAACTGACATATACTAGGCTCTGATAAATGACACTCAAGTTTCTTAGATCATTCTTTTAATTTTGAAAATATCGTTTTTTTTTTCTTCTGGTGTACTTTTATAACAAAATATCCCTATAATGTAAAAACTATTTGTCAAATATATAAAGTTTGCACATGTATGAGTCGAGTAAAAGTAGATGAAGAGATCTGTATGGAGTAAAAAAAGCCTTCAGAAATATTCATGTGCATAGGATAGAAATCCGGGCATATTTGACTCTAGTTGAGCATAAAATAAATATTTGTAGACTGTCAAATGAGTCCAGTCGAACATAAAATGTGTGTATTTTATCCATCAGAATACGATTTTAAGTTACATCAAGAACTGCAACCACAAAATGAAAATTTACAATTACGCTATCTTCAGTACGAATAAGAATTCACAGATATGACTTTACTGTCAGAAATACGACATCACTTCACAGACATATTTATTGAACAGAAGAAACATCGATCGAGATGCTGGACTTTTGCACCGCATACAGCCTAAACCAGGACTAAACCAGGACTAAAACAGGACTGAACCAGGACTAAAACAGGAGTAAACCAGAACTCAATCAGGACTGAGTGTCGGGACAGGTCTCCATCTCTCTCAAGACCGAGGTTAGTCCTGATTTAATCCTGGTTTAGTCTCTTTAGTTCTCCTCCCAGTCCTCCAGATCTGTCTGTTGTACCCCCTGAATATCATGATCTGGGTCAAGTGTTCAACAAACACAAAGCACTTTCTCTACCTCCACACTATGATTGCGCAATTGATCAATTGATGATTAAATGTGTTTTCCAAAATGTAAATATATGTTGCCTACATTTTGTTTTTGAGTCAGGCATCAGTGTGGATAGCTCCGTGTTTACACGGGCCAGTGTTGTGTACCACTGGAGTGGACCCCAAAAACAGACTCAGAACGAGGGCAAAAATGCAAAAAAGAAACAAAGGTTTATTGACGAGGCAGGATAGGCAGTGGAGGAGCGAGGAGCCAGGAGCTGGAATGCCGGAGTCTTCCACAGCGGGAACTAGGAAATACAAAAATGCAGGTAAGTAACAGGAAGCGACGTAGAAACAAAAACTGAGCCGACTGGTAGATCACCATCAGGTAGACGAAACAATCTGGCAGAGTCTGGCTGGAGAGCTGGGCCTTTGTAGCAGGCTTGATTGCAGATGGAGAGCAGGTGCTCCCAGCAGACTCCGCCCACATCCACATAAGGAAGACTCAGGTCACAGGCAGGGGCGTGACAGCCAGGGCCCATTCCCTCGACGTGCTGAAGAAGCTGAGGTTTATTTGGATTGGCTGTTTTACTACTTAGACTAAAAGTTAGTGAAGTCAGTTTGATCTAAAATACTGGAGATTGCATCAAGAGCCCCAGAGGAAGATAGTTTTGGGGAAAGAGGGACTAGAAACATGTCACCACTTTACACCATTGGACAAGCCAGTGTTTGGGTTCTCTGTGTGATTATGTCAAGCTGTGATTTGTGTACAGTAGTGTTGAGATTTTGCTCCACCCTCAGGCTGCATCAAGATGTTTCATCAGGAAGTATCTGATGTGCTGTTTTGATTTGTTGATTCGACAAGAACTATTCTGAGTCCAATCAAACTTGTGTCTGACATGATTACATTAAATATACTTTCTTCACAATGATGTCAGTTCTATTGCACTTTTGCCTAGAAGTTGACTGGTGCTGACTATGATAAGAAGGTTATCTAAATATATAAGTAAGAGTGACCCAAGTTCTCTAACACCATAAAATAGATGTATGCCTGCCTTGTACTTATAATCTATGACACCAGTGGATCATTATTTTTATATGAAATAAATCAGTCAAATCCTTCATGTCCAGTGCATGTACATTTGTCTCTCTTTTATAAAAATAAAATATCATTGCAGTGTATTTCATCAGGTCTGAACAACACATTTGAGGTAAAGAATATTTATTTACACTTATTTACACGGTACATGGGGTTGAATACCATGCACTTTTAGACCAGGCTCAACCAGGGATGGTGGCTCAGCTGGTCCAAAGGGATCCTCTGGTTGGGGTCCAGTGCCAGACAGGCCCGCAAGAAGTCACTGCACTCTGCAAAAACAAACACACAAGACAAGTTTTACAGTGTACACTTCATAGTTGCTCTTTCCACTGTGAGTTCTTAAGTTCTTAAGTGACAAAAACTTCTATGGTCCGTTCTGTAGATACTGTTTGTGCAGTGTTTAAGGGTGAACTGTGTCATCTATCTTCTCAAATGGAGCTCCGACATCTTGAATGTTTTATCTAATGACATGAAGACTAAATCATATCTAAATAATGTGTGTGTTTCTCTGCTCGTACCTTGGGACACACCACTCAGACTCAAGAAGGAAATGTATGGAAAACCCTTCATGAAATCTCTTGTGGTGAACCCTTTGTCACTCTTAGAGCGCAGCAGTTCGTGAAGTAGCGCCCCCGTCTGCCACACTGAGGTAGGAGCAGCGCGGTATCCTTCAGTCCCATAGGCCTCAGGAGGTGCATACTCTGGTGTTCCTGAAAACCACAAAGAAACACATAGAAATAATCGTGCATCTTTAGTGATCTTGTACTTTAACTACTACTGCTGCTATTACTACTACGTTGGTTAGGAATATTACCTTTGAAACTGTAGAAGGGCTCTGATTGGGCGCCGCAGCCACAGCCAAAGTCTATGACCCTGATCCTTGGGCCAGACTCTGTCGCCTGAACCAGCAGATTTTTCATATTAATGTCTCTATGGAAAATCTGTTTTGAGTCAAGGTCCAGCAGCGCGTTCACCACCTGACGGATCAGCTCCTGCCGGACAATAACAAGAACGTGGATTAGAAAAGTAACTGAAATGTATTACAAATGGCATTAATTACCTTAGCCAAGGAGGTCATGTTTTTGCCGGCGTTTGTTTGTTTGTCTGTTTGTTTGTCTGTTAGCAACATAACTCAAAAACTTATGGACCGATTTTGATGAAATTTTCAGGATTTGTTGGAAATGTGAAAAGGAAGAACTGATTTCATTTTGGGGGTGATCTGGAAGAAATCCTGGATTCTGGATCACTTTGAAGTTTTAGTTAACATTGTGGTAAATGGGGCCAAAAATTTAGTTTCTCAATATCTCGATTAATTATTGACCAAACCCCATGAAATTTGACTCAGGGATGGACAATGGGATCCTCTTTCATATTCCAAATTGAAAGATACGAGACAAATATTTAGGGAAAACACAATTAATATGAGGGGGACTGTAGTCCTTGGCAGAGGTCTGCGCTCTCTGAGTGCTTTTCTAGTTATATATGAGATGAAAGAAGAGATGCTGTTCTCTGCTACATAGGCTTATTTACTACAAATTTATGACACCCAAGCGTATGGATATTTTTTCATGTAAGTTTGTTGTTATTTTTCTGTTTTAAGTTTTTTTTTTTTTTTTTTTTTTGCAGACCTTTGCGTGAGCTTCTGTCAGGGGGCCATTCTCCTGATGGTAGTCAAACAGGTCTTGGGATGGGGTGGGTCTCTCCATCACCAGAACCACCTCCTGGCCTTCATCCTGGAGGTACCAGTCGAGCAGAGTCACCGAGGGGTTCAGTCCGACCGAGTGCCGATCCGGAGCAGCTTTGTTCATCAGGACGGCCTCAGAGGGGACGGTCAACACTTCATTTTCAATGCTCTAAAAGAGGAAAATGTAAACAAAACAGATTATTCCACAATCAGAGACAAATGCAGTGTCAGATATTCATGGGGTGGTACTAGTGACTTTTGTTCAATCTGATACAGTAAAACTATGGCAAGTATCACAATATTGATCTGATTCCTATGAGTTATGATCCTTCTCTTATGACTTTTAAATGCACTAACTGAAATATAAACAGTGTCTTTCAAAGTTTTACCAAACATAAATAAAAAAAATTTAAAAATGTGATTTTTGATACCTTCATTAGTTGGGAGGGAATTTGTGAAATATCATGAGGATTGTGCACTTCTGGAAAAGTTTTGGATTTTTAGCAGGGTGTTTAGGTATGGACCTAAGGTTTTTAAAAATCCATGGATACAAGTTGGAGTCACCCCCTAGTGGCCGATATGCATACAATCCAAAATGGCCCCCGGTCAGGCCTCTAAACCCATATGTGAAATGAAATCAAGTCAAATGAGGTGCAGAAATTGTTTCATGGTTCTATAAAATGCTCCAGAATGTGTTCGACCAAATGTTGAAGAGTCTACTGCAAAATGTCACAGTCCTGGGTCACCAAATTGTGCTGCAGTGGAGTACACAGGTCACCAAATTCCGCCGGGGTGCCTCTCCCTTGCTTAACCGGGGAGGGGGCTTTAGAGTGGGTGTACGTGTTCGGGAGGTGCACCAGGTCTTGTCTAGAGGAACTGGATTGCTTGTATCAAACAGTAGGAAGTAGAAAGTAGAAAAAATACATTCTACTACAAAGTAAGACTAAAGGAAGCAGAGATATAACCTTTTCTTGTTTGGACAGGGGCTATTTTGGATTTTATGCACACCGGCCACTAGGACGGCATCACAGCTTGTACCTAACACTCTGCCAAAAATCCAAAACTTTTCCAGAAGTGCACGATTTTGATGAATTCCCTCCAGGCTACATCATATTCCTATTTGGTATCAGTCCATTCATCACTAATAGAAAAGAGCTGTGAGAGGTGATAGTAGCGCACAGACTTTTTAGTGGATACTGATGTCCATTATTTGTCTGGTTATTTGATGATACCGATACAACGATTTTAAAATCCATAAAATGTTCCAAAACAACAAAAATTTCACTTACCACCAGAGAAAATTCCACATTGTCCCTCTTCATGTGTTTAATGGCCACCTGAAAATCAGACATTAGAACATGATTCTATAATGGAGTCAAGTGAAAATGTGAAATTATAGGGACATTCATAGATGTTATAGATTCTATTCTGAATTTAAAGGTCTCCAGGAAGAAACTCCATCTCTATGGAGACTGACCCTCTACATGAAAAATCACTTGAAGTCATTTGAACTTAGATTAACTGTGCATTTGAAGTTTTGTAAATGATAAAAAGTGTATATATCTTACCGACTGTTGGTCTGAGATCCGGACGCCGGCAAACACCGACCCAAATCCTCCCTCTCCGAGCTGCTCATGCTCCTCGTATGTCAGCGCAAAGTCACTCACTGAGTTCATTTTACAAAAAAAATATATATTATTAGTATGATCATCCAATATGACATTACAACAGCCATTCACACATAGACAA
>NW_026570970.1:37954442-38009442 GCF_026225935.1 Boleophthalmus pectinirostris | reverse complement strand
GTCAAATAAATCTTATGTCTTAAAGTCCTTTCAGCTGAAACACTCACGTCTTTGGGGTTGAATAATGACTAAGGTTGTCCCAATCCGATAACGTGACTGCGGACTCGATCCGACTCGGACATTATGTGCCGATCAGGTATCGGATAAATAATATACGTATCTCACACATAGAGCACACAGGACACAACAGTTTTTCCGAGGCCTGGGATTTGCTGAGGGACGTCCAGTCAGCGTGACTGTCTGTCCCAGCGCCTGCTGTACTAGAGGAGCACTTACGCTGTGCTCGGGCACTGTTACCTGGGGTTCTGTGGTCCGTGTTCACACCTGCGCGGTCGATGGCGATTTGTTTGCACTGTTTGTTGCAAACAAAACAAACAGCGGCATGAAGTGTGTATTGAGCGGTGAGACTGATGTTGCGGTGTGTGCCCTGCTGTGGGTTTGTGGATGTGGGGGCGGTGCGGGGGAGAGAGGCTGTGGGGTTTCTGTCATCTCGTTTTTATTTGGTAAGATTTTGTATTATTTGGATCATAGACGAGCATAAATGTTTCAAATGTTATGCACATGCAAACATATAATATCAAAAATACAAAGTGTAGATTGTGCGGGTGTGTGAGTCGAGTCTCAGGTCTGATCTGGTTCTGGTTCCTGTTTTGTCCAGTTCATTAAGTTTACTAAGTTACTCATTCCAAGACCAGACTGTGAAAAGTCAAGATTTTCAACAATGATGGTTCATGGTTAGAAAAGTTAATAAAAAAAAATTTAGTTTTGGACATTTGATTTTTCACACTAAGTTCAGCCCAGATACTACACATGAAATCAACACAATCTGATCCCCGCACACATCCTGGATCTTATTCTTTGCTCTTAGTTCATTTTATAATGTTTTATAGAAGTATCGGATCGGGACTCGGTATCGGCAGATACTCAAAATCAAATGACTTGGACTAGGGGGCAAAAAATGTGATCGGGACATCCCTAATAATGACTCCACTTTCTGAAGCGACTTGACTTTCATTTATTTCTCCTGACAGAGAAGACGCTGAACTTTGTGCCAGTTTTAGTTTCACGTGGACAGGTCCAGCAATGACAGAGATATGAACCATAAACAAGGTCAACACATCTGACAGTTCCACACAAACTCCTCCTGAGAGCTCGGAACTCGGTCTCCAGCTGATACAGAGGACATGTGACCTGCACACACATGTGCAGTTCTGTCAGCACGTGTGTCCTGTCTCGTATCATGTCAGCATGTTGCACATTTCAGACTCTCTCAGGGGGCGGGGCTAGGTGTGTGTGGATGTCAGGCCCCCAAAGTTTGGGCCATTTCTTCTCGTCATTTAGCACTCACTATTTAACACACATGGCTCTTTAAAGGTTGTATGAAGGATTTTTTTTTTTTTTTATTTCAAATTGTCAATGAAAGTTTAAAATACCATTACAGAGACACAGCAGCCTTGTAATTATGATGACCAAAAAAAAAAAAAGAATGAAAATCTATCAACTATGGGCGTAGTGAGGCCACAGAAACATCAGCCAATAAAAAACGAGGCTCCCTCATTTTCTACTGGCTGTTAGGTTGTCAATCAAACTCCCTACGTTTCTAGTGTAACGGACTCGCAGGCGTGCGGGGATTATGTGGTTTATGGAGCGGTTCTTGGAGGCTTTTTCAAACTGTCGCTTCCTCACAGTTCGCTTAAAGTTTGTTGAAGATGAGACGAGAATCCAGGACCAGTTCGCCGCAAAAGAAAGTCGGTTTTTGAGGTCACTGAAGGAAGAAGAGAAGGGGAAAATGAGCAAAGCCAAACTGAGGTGATTCTTCGAGGTTCCTCCCAGCGATTGTGCGAAGGAAGCAGGCGAAGGGTCTAAAAACTGACGCATCGGTCGCTAAATTATTTCTAGACAGGTCACTTCAACAGTAATTCTGAACGCACACTGGCTGTAAACAAGCGTGATTTCTAGAGTAAAGAGGCGGGAGGAGGTGTTTCTACTGAGGAGCTGTGGAGGAGGAAGGTAGTGTCACGCATGCACAACATTTGAAAAAGGACTGTCGCTGTATTTCACTTCCCTTTAAAAATCCTCTATACAACCTTTAAGACGTATCTCACTCACTAATGTTGATGTTAGCAGCAGAACTTCTTTTATCACGCAGCAATGAACTATTTTAGTGCTGAAGAGTTCCTCTGTCCCCTCAGCCTTATGATCCCTCTTTTCTTAGTTTTTTTTTTTTCTTTCCAAAATTAGGTCCATGTTCCCATATTTCCTTCACCAGCAATTTGAGTCAGATTTTATCCCCATTTCTCCCAATTTGATCGTCAATTTCACCCAAACTATTCTCCAGCAACAGTTGACTACAGATGCGATGTAGAGGTGATGGTGCAAAGAAACCGAGGTTGAAATGACTCTGAATCATCCCTTTAAATGTGGTATAAAAATAAAAATGACCAAAATCTGAGAAAAATCTCAGAAATAAGAAAAACCGTAGAAATGAGGGAACATAGAGCTAGAGTTGTGGGAATATAGAGCTATGGGAACATAGAGCTGTGAGAACATAGAGTTGAGGGAACACAGAGCTGATGGAACATATAGCTAAAGGAACATAGAGCTGTTGGAACATAGAGCTGTGGGAACATAGAGCTGTGGGAACATAGAGCTGAGGGAACATAGAGCTGTGAGAACATAAAGCTGTGGGAACATAGAGCTGTGGGAACATAGAGCTGTGGGAACATAGAGCTGTGGGAGCATAGAGCTGAGGGAACATAGAGCTGAGGGAACATAGAGCTGAAGGAACATAGAGCTGAGGGAACATAGAGCTGTGAGAACATAGAGCTGAGGGAACATAGAGCTGTGAGAACATAGAGCTGAGGGAACATAGAGCTGTGGGAACATAGAGCTGTGGGAACATAGAGCTGTGAGAACATAGAGCTGAGGGAACATAGAGCTGTGGGAACATAGAGCTGAGGGAACATAGAGCTGAAGGAACATAGAGCTGTGAGAACATAGAGCTGAGGGAACATAGAGCTGAAGGAACATAGAGCTGCGGTAACATACAGCTGAAGGAACATAGAGCTGAGGGAACATAGAGCTGTGAGAACATAGAGCTGAGGGAACATAGAGCTGTGAGAACATAGAGCTGAGGGAACATAGAGCTGTGAGAACATAGAGCTGTGAGAACATAGAGCTGTGGGAACATAGAGCTGTGGGAACATAGAGCTGAGGGAACATAGAGCTGAAGGAACATAGAGCTGAGGGAACATAGAGCTGTGAGAACATAGAGCTGAGGGAACATAGAGCTGTGAGAACATAGAGCTGAGGGAACATAGAGCTGTGAGAACATAGAGCTGAGGGAACATAGAGCTGAGGGAACATAGAGCTGAAGGAACATAGAGCTGTGTGAACATAGAGCTGTGTGAACATAGAGCTGAGGGAACATAGAGCTGTGGGAACATAGAGCTGTGAGAACATAGAGCTGTGAGAACATAGAGCTGTGAGAACATAGAGCTGTGAGAACATAGAGCTGTGAGGAACATAGAGCTGTGAGAACATAGAGCTGTGAGAACATAGAGCTGTGAGAACATAGAGCTGTGGGAACATAGAGCTGTGAGAACATAGAGCTGTGAGAACATAGAGCTGTGAGAACATAGAGCTGTGAGAACATAGAGCTGAGGGAACATAGAGCTGTGAGAACATAGAGCTGTGAGGAACATAGAGCTGTGGAGAACATAGAGCTGTGGGAACATAGAGCTGTGAGAACATAGAGCTGTGGGAAAATAGAGCTGACCCTAACACACAGACAGTGGCTCTTTCTGCACTCAGTGCATTCTGTGTACATCCTCTGTGTGCAGAAATAAATAATGTGTCTTTAGAGACTTGAGGGAGGGAGCATAGACTTTGTGGGAAGCACTCGTGCCTCACAGCAAGAAGGTTTTGGGTTCAATTCCCCCAAGTCGCCCGGCTCTTTCTGTGTGGAGTTTGCATGTTCTCCCTGTGTTTCCCACATTAACCCAAAACATGCTACAGGTCTCCAGGAAGAACAGCTGATGGAGGTCAGTTAAATACAATCAGTCAATTCAAATACTGTCCCACTTTAACTCTGTGTTTTAATAATATTCAACTTGTTTTTGCTGTTATAAGGCGACTCTGAGTGTCCAGAAAGGCGCTTAATAAATAAAATGTATTTTTTCTTATGTAATAATATTATCATATAGATATGGACAACGCTTTAACCACCTCGTTCCAAACAGGAAGTTCTCATGTGGCTCTTCCGGCTCCTTCTGACTCTGGCTCCCATTGACTTCCATTAGAATATTGTGGCTTCTCTCTCTATCTGCTGCTGTGAGCCTCGTCATTTAGGTCTGAAATGTTATAAGTCTTTATGTTATTAGTCTTAAATATTAATCTGCTCTACATGATCCTGTTTTTTTTTTCTCTGCTATTTTGTCCATTAAAAAAATCCTGTTCCTAATCTAGAGCCAGTCTTTGAATTTGCTCCTGTAAACGTGAGCATCAGTTCACTCAGTGCACATGTTCACTGTGTGTGTGTGTGTGTGTGTGTGTGAGGTGTTACCTTGGATAAGCTGGCGGTGAAGAGCACACACTCGAACAGCTCTCCCATCCTCTGCAGAAACTGGTCCACGTGAGGCCTCTTCAGAACATACACCTGGAGGTCACACACACGTTTCATGTAGTAGAGTCAAAACAGAGCACGATAAACACTCACTCTGGACTGTTGATAATCGCCATAGCAACAGTTGTGGGGGCTACGGACACGGCTAATCCACCAGACGTCGCTGCACATGAAGTGAGCAGCTCTGTTTGGTTTGTGGATCAAGATATGAACATTAATAAATGCTAGAGCTACCAGCAGGTTTGATTGACAGCACTGGTTAGTCCATGTCCACAATTTGTGGTTCAGCCATGATTCTGTCCTGGTTTAGTCCTGGTTTAATCCTGGTTTAATCCTGATTTAATCATGTTTTAGTCCTGGTTTACTCATGTTTTAGTCCTGGTTTAGACCTGGTTTAGTCCTGGTTTAGACCTGGTTTAGTCCTGGTTTAGTCCTGGTTTAATCCTGATTTAATCATGTTTTAGTCCTGGTTTATTCATGTTTTAGTCCTGGTTTAGACCTGGTTTAGTCCTGGTTTAGACCTGGTTTAGTCCTGGTTTAGTCCTGGTTTGTTCACGTTTTAGTCCTCGTTTAGACCTGGTTTAGTCCTGGTTTAGTCCTGGTTTAGACCGGGTTTAGACCTGGTTTAGTCCTGGTTTAGACCTGATTTATTCACGTTTTAGTCCTGGTTTAGTCCTGGTTTAGACCTGGTTTAGACCTGGTTTAGTCCTGGTTTAGACCTGGTTTAGTCCTGGTTTAGTCCTGGTTTAGACCTGGTTAACTCATGTTTTAGACCTGGTTTAGACCTGGTTTCCCCATGTTTTAGTCCTGGTTTCCCCATGTTTTAGTTCTGGTTTTGTCTTGGTTTAGTCCTGGTTTACTCCTGGTTTAGACCTGGTTTAGTCCTGGTTTAGACCTGGTTTAGTCCTGGTTTAGACCTGGTTTAGTCCTGGTTTAGACCTGGTTTAGTCCTGGTTTAGACCTGGTTTAGACCTGGTTTAGTCCTGGTTTAGACCTGGTTTAGACCTGGTTTAGACCTGGTTTAGTCCTGGTTTAGACCTGGTTTAGACCTGGTTTAGACCTGGTTTAGACCTGGTTTCCTCATGTTTTAGTCCTGGTTTCATCAGAGTCTGAAATAGGCTCCTGCTGTCCAAGTCTGTCACAGTTTTCTGTCTAGAGCAGTCACAGCTGACAGAAATATTACACCCACTCCTCTTCACTCACACTGATGACAGTGTGTCACTGAGCAAGACACTTCACCCACATTACCCACACCATGTGACTGAAGACAAGGAGTGGTCAGTAAACAAATACACTCGTGCTGCCCAACATGTTTTTTTAATGGGCACATACTGCACTCCTGTATTCTGCTCATGAACATGTTTGCTGTTTTGAGGGTTGACATCATTAAAGTACAGAGGACAGGTTTTAATGTCTGTCTAATTGTGACTGGGTTTGGTGGATAACATCTGTGGTCAGTATTTATCATAGTTTTATATCAGTGAACATAATTACAGGACGTAGTTCTGAGCTGTAAAACAGAATCCCTCTGTCTGTGTCATCAACACAGAAACCTCCATCCAACATGCAGAGACAGTTTATGCTCAGGGAAGGACACTTTCTGACACTTTAAACCTTCATTTCACTAAATAAAGGTCAGTGTTGGGGAGTAACAGATTACATGTACCAGAGTTACGTTATTATGAGTAACTGAATTCAGTTACAGTTACTGTTTCAGTGAGTGGTAATTGGATTACAGTTACTTTGTTAAAATAAATGGATTACATGGCAGTATTTTCCTGTTTTCACATTTTGTGCTAAACCAGAACTAAAACCAGGACTAAACAATATTACAGCTAACATTAGGGTGGACATAATTTAAAGCAGCAGTGATCTCATATAAAAAGCATTTCTCTATCAATAATATTTTTAATCTGGTTAAGTAAAGTCTGTGCTTTTTATTGTTTTTTATCAGACAAAACATCACATGTTAAGATATTCTAGTCTTTTCGTCTCTGCAGCAAACAACCTGTTCATGGAGACTTGGGCTCAACAGACAATTTGAAGAGAACAAACAAGAATTTTCAGGATGTGGTTGCTACGTCCATGTAGTTTTTTTAAAGGCATGACAGTATCCAGTAGTAGTAGTAGTAGTAAGTAATCCAAAATATTCAGATTACGTTACTCACTTTAAGTAATTTAATGGATTACGTTACAAACAACATTTTGGTGTATGTAATCTGTAATCTGTAGGAGAATACATTTTAAAAGTCACCTTCCCAACACTGATAAATGTGTAACTATTATTGAGTAAATTAAAGATGCACTGTGTAACTTTCTGGAGGTGTCACCTGCATCTATATGAAATAGAAAGTTAAAACTATACTTTAGTTTATGCCATATGGTTTATGTGATACTGAGGAATATTAGAGCCAAAGAAACAACGTTTCCATGGAAACAAGCAGGAGGAGGTGTTTCTTCAGGCCAAATAAGAGTCAGGTTTATGGAGATGTATGTTTTTCAGTATAATAAACACATAAAAAAGAAAAAGCATGTTTTATTTTTGTTTACTTTTTGGGCTAGAAAGTTACATACTGTGGCTTTAAACATGTTTTGTTCCTTGTTTACAGTGTGGTTGCTAGGTAACAGATTTGGAGCTACAGAGGCCTTCCAGAGTTAAACCATTTTAATCTGATTATTGCACTAGAAAAGCACCGCTGCTCATGTCCTAATTCTAAAAGCGTGGAAATATGTGCAATAATAAAAGTGTCTGAACACAACCTCCTCACGTTTGGATCTTTTAGTCACGAGTCAGAGGGTCAAAAACAGCTGAGCTGACATCTCTGAGCATATCAGTGACCACTCCCATAAAACCAACCATAAAATGTAAAGATTGAAGAGAGCGCCCCCTGCTGGGTTTATGAACAATCCACTGCCCTGGTTCAGATCATGTTTAATCTGCAGCGCTCAGGTTTTACACTCTAAACATGTCCATATGTTCTGTCATGTACAGCCACAACAGAGCGAACAGACAGACAGACCCAGATACACCGACACACAAATGTGACGTGAACAAACAAACAAAACACGACTGCAGGGATGTTTAAGATGGAATATGAATAGAACATGGGAAAAAAATCATTAAGCTGTTTTTAAAGAATATGGCCAATTCAACTGTCAGGATCCACTGACAAGTGCACTCTTGAAATCTGAAAACGAACCAAAATACTTATTGGATTTGTCCTGGTTCAGTCCTTGATTGGTTCTGGTTAGATTCTGGTTGTGTACAGGTCAGTAAATTGCAAGGATGGAAAGTAATGAATTACATTTACTTACATTATTATAATTGAGTAGTTTTTATGAGTAATTTTAAAGTTTTTAAGTAGCTTTTGAAACAGGTAATTTTATTTTTACTCGAGTACATTTTGACCCACATATTTTTCTTAAAAAAAAAAAAAAATGTGTCAGTGTCAGTGTGCAGTGTGTGCAACATTTTCATCTTGCATACTTAGATTTTGGTTTAATTGTCTTTCTTTTTCATTGCAGTGAGTTGTTGTGACCATATGATTCAGAATTTGTTAAATTGTTATTATTATTATTATTGTTTTTAATTTGTTAAATTTGTTATGCAGTTAAAGTTCTAAGTTCTATAAAGTTCTATAAAAAGAAGGAAGAGCTCAATGTTGGTGTTTACTCAGTGTTCAGCTCAGTTGTCTTTAAAATGTACAATGTTTTCAGTGAACAAAATTTGTCTGTATCACCTAAAAATGTATTCAAACAACTTGTTCTGGATTAGATTTATGACTCATCCTTTTTAAATCAAATCATTGCAAATAACCAAGTAACTTTTACTCAAATTAGATTTTAAATGAAGTACTCTTTTACTTAAATGGTCACTTATACTTGAGTAGAAATTAAGCAAAGTAAAGATACTTTTACTTAATTTTTCACTACTTTTTCCACCTCTGGTAACTTGTACGGTGAATACTTGCATGGGGGTACCACAAGGATCAACACTGGGCCCACTCCTATTCACTTTTTATATCAATAATCAATAATGCCTGTTATTTTAGAACATCTATGACACTGTTGTCTACAGGCAAAAACCAAGAGCCAAGCTGCAACGACCTCATGGTGTCTGTATAAAAACATGTTAAAGGATCCATGTTCATCTGTTTTCTGCTCTCTGTTCTAATGTAGTTTCCTCATCACAAACAAACCCTGAGTTGTGCTTTGTTTTGTTCCGACACTTTATAACTGACTCTGCATATTTAGGTTGAATTCTTCTCTCAACACAAAACACTTCCACCTTCTGATGTCACGTGGTATTACAGGAAGTGCTCCACTGTGGTTTAGACATAGGTTTAGATGTTTTCTCTATACCTTTGAAAAGTTCTTACCTGGTGAATGGTTCCTTCAATCTCCACTGGAATGACAAAATCAGCCTTGTTCACGGGCTGCAAAACAAAAACACAGATTAGACCTGGAAGCAGAGGGTTAAATTTAGCGTTAGCCAATTTAGCTCGTCCAATCGCGGCAGTGTTCTTCTCTTTCCCCCAGACTGTAAATAACACAGGGTTGCCATGTTGGAGAAACAGATCCTCTTTATAAACACTGATTTATTGGGATGAAACTCAAGTCTTTCAGTGACAGACGGAGCTGCAACTGGAGTGGTCTGAATTCACCAGGACTGAGATCATGAGGTGAAGTCTGAACTCAGAGCAATTACTTTACACATATTTACTCTATATGGAAGTATTAGAGACACTATATGTGGCTGGAATCAAAGCAGAAGTAAAACAGGTGGTTTTCAGATTCTAGAACGTGATGACGTGATCCTCTGAGATGGGCTCAGATGTAGTTTTCCCTATTGACACAATGCACTTTACTATGGAATCTCCAAAAGGTAAACTCACAAATGTTGAACCTGATCATTTCTGTTAGTGACTAGACCTAAGAACAGAAATTTGCATTTTAACAATATTCACTTGATTTGCCCCCGTCTGTATTCAATATTATTGGCCTATAGAATATGAAACCCATCACTGATTTTGAACACATTCTCACTGATTAACTGGCATCAGATCTAAATGTGGATGAGTCAAGGGGGTTTGGTCTCAGCTTTGGTGGGGACATTATCCCCATGAAACCAACTGATAGGTTACTGATTAACAGATTCATTAAATAATATAGTTTCCTTTTCATATGATGCACAGTGCAAAACCAAACAGCACATGTTTATAAGAAAGGGTCAGATGGGATCAGAAGTTGTGTGTATGTTTTATGAATTCTTTCCACAAACACACAGAGTCTGGGCAGGTCCAGAATAAGTGAGACGTGGTTTCATTTTTCAGTTTGTGTCCATTGTTCTTCTAAGATGATTGTTTAGCAGGAAAACAGTGATGTAGAAGTTTGGAGCAGATTTCTCTTTGCTTGTTGGTGATGAGATATTTGTGAGGTCATGTCCGTACATTTTTCCATGGAATATTGTCAGTAGAGTCGGGGTCTCACAGAGCATGAGTAAGGCTCCGTTTGGGAGGTGCACTTGTGCTGATAGTTGCTCTTTTTCTGCGGCGACTCATTATAAGACAAGTTTAACTGAAGATGAAGCCAAGTAAGTTCCTTTTGAAAGTTTGGTGCAGCGTCTTCACTCATGCTGCTCAAGCCGACATCTTCAGGTGCGGCCCTGTCCTGCCGCTTCTCCAGTTTAGGCTCGTGGCTCCACTAATGACTCAGTCTGTTGCAGCCAATGAAACAGAGGCAGGTGTAACCCTGTCGTCGTATCACTGAACACATCTCAGAACGTCTAATAAACAAAATGTGAACTAAAACATGTTCAATTAATACTACTGAGTTTGGAAAAATATCAGAATAAATGTATATGTTTGTTTATTAAAAGAAAATGGCAAATATTGGTAGGGGCCATTTTGTCTTCCCTAAATATTAGTTGTGACATGTCCTCACCGTCCCTATGCAAATCTACGCACTTGGAATGAGTTTAAAGGAACTGGGTTTAAAAGATTTGATTTTAAATTTCAAAAACTCTTTCTGTCCCCAGACAAAAGTTACACATGTTCAAATCAAATATCATTTTTACTGAGAACTATTGTGATGTGAGAACCAACTCAAATGTTGTGGCTGTACTTGATCTTAAAGAGGCCAATACAGACACAACTTTTACCCAAAAGTCACATTTTTAACAAATCTGCACTAAAATGACAAAATAAGGCTAAGGATAGAGATACACTTCTATTGTAGACCCATTTACACAGAGAATCAGTAGGAAAAAAAAGTGATTTTGGTGTTTAGTGGCTCTTTAAAAACAGTAAGAGTGCAGGATACAATTTAGAGCAGCAATTTAGAATTTACAAGGTAGAGGGATAGTGGCTAGTTTTCTTTTCTGTCAAAAAAGGAAACGAAAACACCTACACAGACACAGGGAGAACATGCAAAGGCCCTGTGAAGTAAGTAAACAATGCTGGAGACCACAATACATGCATCCTGAATTTCAGACTTCCGGACATTGAGCAATGCATACTGGGAAGGATCCTCTGAAAAAGTGAGCAACAAATCTCCCGGTGTGATATGTTTTTTGACAAAGTCGATCTTTTCTAGTCTTTTGAACTTTTGTTTCTGGTTCTGATGTTGTCATATTTTAGTTTTGGGATTCAGACATTGTAATTGTGTGGTTGTTGGATCTTAACAGCTGAAAATGGATTTCGGAAGTTTGCGAACTCCATAAGTGCAAAAGGGAATCAGATCTGTGCGACTGCAAACTTCCATGAAACATGAAAAATAGTGAAAGGTGAAGGCGATGGGCAGGATTGATCCACAGAAAGGACCAAAAAGGAACAACGTGACAGTGAACATTTTGTATGTCGAGCGCCAACAAAGCAAAATCCCGTTTGTTCATTGAGAGATACAGAAGACAAACAGACTGAGCTGCACTTTCTTGTTCTTGTGGTTTTACAGCAACATCACGTCTTGGTCTCTTTGCAGTGGAAGGTGTTTCTTGATGAACAGCTGGTGCCTTTCGCTTTGGCGTTGACTTTTTAAATTTGTAACCGAGGTTGAGGGATCGTGGTTTTGCTTTGTTGTCGTTCCACATACAAAACATTCTCTGCAAACTCGGGATGATTTAGACAGTCAAAGTTTTCCTTTTTGGTTCTTCCTGTGGATCAATCCTGCCCATCACCTTCACCTTTCACTATTTTTCAATTCCGTTGGGAAGAGAAACAGTTTGAATGGAGGTTTGCAATCACACACATCTGATTCCATTTTGCATTTATGGAGCTCGCAAACTTCCAAAGCCCATTTCTCGAGCCGTTTTCCGCTTTTAGGACATCCACCAACCACACAATTAACGATGTCCGAATCCCAAAACTAAAATATGACAAAATCAGAATCAGAAACAGAAGTGATATGGTTCAAAAGACTTGAAAAGATCGGCTTTGACAATAGACACATCCCACTGGGAAAACAAACATGGAGGTTTGATGCTCACTTTTTCGGAAAATCCTTCCCAGTATGAATTGCACAATGACCGTAAGTCCGAAATTTGTGATGCATGTATATTGCTCTTGGTTTGGACAAGTTGAGCTATACATGTATTACCAGCTTACATAAATGAGTCCTGGTTCAAGATGCACTGTGTAAATTTTGTGTTGGTTTAACCTGATCTGTTCACATGGACCTGAGGCTCAGCTCCAGTGTCACTGTCAGCTTCACACGCCTCAAACACGCCTCAAACACATTATGTAAACGCCATAGAATACACACAGCAGTACTACAGCAGGGTGAGCCAAAACAGGACAGGTTACAGTCAGGAAATGCATGAAAACATATGAGACAAAGACAGATACACACCCACTACTACAGTCTAAACAACAAAAATCACATACTTATCCAAACTGAAACTCGATCTTCATTTGAGCTGGTACTGATATTAAAAAAAAGTCACACACACGCACAGGACAGAGAAGAACATTTCCTGAATGTCTTTAGAATGATCCTGAGCTGTATCAGAACAAGTGTCAGAGCACATAGACCAGTACACACACATGGACACTATGAACCTACTGGACCACTGACCATTACACACATATAAGGCACATGGGAATAGAAATGAAAGTACTGTATTTTTCAGACTATAAGTCGCTCTGGAGTATAAGTCGCACCAGCCAAAAAATGCATAATGAAGAAGAAAAAAAACATATATAAGTTGCATTTTTGGAGGGAAATGTATTTTATAAAATCAGAGACCATGAACTGACATTTCCTGTGTAAAGTCAAGTTGTAGTAAAAACAATAGAAGAGAGAACAACAGACTGTTAACGTCACATATGAACAGTTCTTCAGATAAACTATAACATAAACAACAGAACAGAACAAGTTTACCAAACTCTCCATCTCACTCCAAATCACTAAATCTATTCAATTCTTCATCCTCGGTGTCACTTCTGAACAACTCGTCCTCGACCTCCAGAGGTAAACAGAGTCATCAGTTCCAGTTAGAATTATTCGTGTCTTTGTGAATCTCGACAGGATGGTTTCAGTGTCACTGAAGTCCAGACGTTGTCCATCCATCCAGTGACTTCAGGAAAGTTTCATGGTGCATCCTCCTGGTGTCACAATTTTCTCTCTCACTCCAAACTTTCTTTCTGCTGCTCGATTATCGTTTTCAACTGCAGATTTCACGACTTGCAGTTTGTTAATCTGCAGAATCTGATTTTGTTTTGGGGCATTTGTGTTCAGTCTTCTCAGTCTTTGTCTTTATAAGTTTGTTGAAATGTTAAATAGTTCAGTGGTGCAGAAGTAATGGTGCGATCGACTGACATGATACAGACAGAACAGAGGCTCTTTCTGCAGGAGACATGTGCAGTAGAGTGAAGTGACAGTGGTACAGGAGGAACAGGAGCAGCACATACTCACACACAAAGTTGAACACAAAGTTGAACCAGGGACCTCCTTTCTGTGAGGCAAGAGTGCTATACCAAAATTAGATCTGGTTTAAGCACTGTTTTATGCCTTTTTTAACCATAAGCTAAACAAATGTATATAAAACAAATCAAAATGTAAAATAAACTTTTTACCATTAACTTCTTGTAGCGTTGTCACAAAGCACATTTTCAAACTCAATTTCGATACGAAGGAATAAACTCAATACTGATTCTGATACCATGATGATAATCAAAACACTCTTTATTTAGACAAGAGAATGTAATTTTCCACATTAAATGTTTTAAGCATTTTCTTTTCTATTCCCATGTGTGTTATATGTGTGTAATGGTCAGTGGTGCAGTAGGTTCATGTTGGTCCGTGTGTGTACTAGTCTATGTGCTCTGACACTTGTTTGATACAGAGAAACATGATTCTAAAAACATTCAGGAAAGGTTTATTTCTGTTCTGTCAATGTGACTGTTTTAATACTGATACCTGCTCAAATGAAGATCTAGTTTCAATACTAGCTTTAGTATCGATTAGTATCTGAGTTTCGATACGTCTGACAGTCTAACCTCACATTTCTGATTCCAAAGCCAAATCCTTTTATCCCACATCCACCTCATCCATCAGTGTCATGTTTCAGAAGGTCAGAGATGATAATCTCCATGAAAGTGACACTGCTCTGTCTGCTCTACAGCTCTTAAAGGTCACAGTGATGGACGTGTGCAGGACCGTGTCCAACTCTGACCACGCTCTGGGTCAAATGTGCTTTAGGGGGTTGTACTTATTGAGAAAATGGGAAATGGCTCTTCTGGTCCTCTTGGCCCATCCTTCAGTGTCTCTCTGTTAGACCTGCATTTGACCCGTCCTTCAGTGTCTCTCTGTTAGACCTGCATTTGACCCGTCCTTCAGTGTCTCTCTGTTAGACCTGCATTTGACCCGTCCTTCAGTGTCTCTCTGTTAGACCTGCATTTGACCCGTCCTTCAGTGTCCCTGGGTTAGACTTGAATTTGACCCGTCCTTCGGTGTCTCTGGGTTAGACCTGCATTTGACCCGTCCTTCAGTGTCTCTCTGTTAGACCTGCATTTGACCCATCCTTCAGTGTCTCTCTGGGTTAGACCTGTATTTGACCCATCCTTCAGTGTCTCTCTGGGTTAGACCTGTATTTGACCCGTCCTTCAGTGTCTCTCTGGGTTAGACCTGTATTTGACCCGTCCTTCAGTGTCTCTGGGTTAGACCTGTATTTGACCCATCCTTCAGTGTGAGCTGACTTGGTGCTGGTGGATTTGGGCATGTTTTGGTCCAGGTTAAAGATGGGTCAGGTGATTTTGCCGCTGGAGGGTCTAACGTGCATCTGCTTGTTTCCATGGAGATCTTATTGTGCTGTCTGGATTGTTCACAGTATGGCATTGCATTTATCTGTCAAATCCAGATACATATTGTGGATTGAAATAGTTTTAAAGTAACTTTCTGGAAGCGTTACGTCACCAGAACAATTCCATGGAAATAGAAAGTTACATTTTATAACAAACTGTGGAATATCATAGCAAAAGAAACAACATTTCCACAGAAACAAGCAGGAAAACACTCTCCTCCAGGTCAAGTAAGAGTCAGGTTTGTGGAGATTTGTCTTTGTCTGTCTACATTATTACTCCACTCTGGTCTCTAAGAGTTGTGAAAAGTGCTTATAAACTCATGGTGGTGAATAATTAGAATACTCAGAATACATAAGGTACATTTTTTGACTGTTTTTCACTTTTTTAAGAAGTAAAAAACAGATACAAAACATTCCATAAGAAAGCCTTACTTCCTTTTAATGTTGAAAGTTGAAGTTCCGAAGTGGGGCTTTTGTTACGGTGGGCATGATTAAACAGAGATGAGCTCAGAGTCTGTTCTGAGCCTGGCCAGCCCCTCATGTTTTTGTGTATTTCTGGCGCTGGGTGTTATAAATACTCTGGAGTCATGTGACCACGCTTCTGCAACCTGAGGAGAGATGCTGCTGCTAATGAGGAGCCCAGGACCACAGGGGTCGACCAAACCGCCCGGGGAGAGAGCTCAGGGCCGTTAGAGCTGCACTTTATGTTTTAATTGGGGGTGTGGTGTGAACTGTAGGCACAGGCTCACTTAATCAAGTATGACTTTAATCTGAGCTTTGATTTAACACAATCTGATCCGAAACTAGACCAGAAAGAGGAGCTACATCAGGTGATCTGATTTGTGCTCTTAAACAAGTCCCTCAAAGAACATCACAACAGTTTTTAGTTAGTCACTCTCACCTTTTTGTTGAAACTCAAATACAACCAAAAATAGACAATGGTGTGGCTCGGACTGATCGCAGACTCCTGAAAATGTGCTTTTAAATGAAGTTTTTGCTAATGTGTGCATTGTGTCACCATGGCAACCGCTGAACATTCTGCCATAGACATACACAAAGAGCCCGCCCCTTTGCATACAGGCCTAAAAATAAAAATATTGGTGTTACTATAGCGTTATAATAAAGATCTAAGTTTGAGAGGCAGGACTATACTCAGACTCAGTGACCCATTTCAACTTCTATTTAAACCGTGTCTGGGGAGATTCTAAATGTAGCATTTGAGTTTTGTTTTTGACTAAAATGAAAAGTGACACGACTGACTCCAGTTCAAACATGACCCGTCCTGTGCAGTTTTCACTCATGGGAAGTAATGGATCTTAACGGTGCTGTTAGTGTCATAGTACTTGAGCCTGGTCTTGGTCTTGGTCTTGAGACCGGCCTCGAGACCAGCGCTTTTTTACGGTCTTGGTCTCTTTTCGGTCTCAACTGACTTTGGACTCGGTCTTGTCTCAGTCTTGAAGGTGCTTGGTCTTGGACTGGTCTGACACTTGATGAATGTGAACTAGGGATGTAACAATATCCAAATCTCTCAGTACATTATTTTTACAATTTGCATCTCTCGGTAAGATATTTATTGCAATATTTTGTGGAGACTAACAAAACTGTGAATATGATACTTTTTTCAACTTAAATCACCTTGACAAGACTTAACCCAAAGAACTAAGACTTCAAAATGTTAGAACTGTTATTTCTTCTTGTAGTCTGCACTGAAAAGGTGCAAAGAATCATGGTCGATGTAGTTCCCTCTGTCGTTTTTTTAGCCTTTGCCGCACCATAACTCTTCATTTAAGCGAAGAGTTGTAATATACTTGTAATTTGATCTATTGTAATGGCCCACGATATTACTGTGAGAACTTTGACAATACGGTATCACAATATTTTGGTTATTGTTAGATCCCTAATGCCAACATATTTCATTATGGCCGGTAACTGTACAAAGGCTGCGAAATATCACTGCAAAACTAATGAGATCATGTAACTGTAAATGTGACGAACTTTGGAAAAAAAAAAAAAAAAAAAAAAACACTTGATTCACTTTGCAGTTTGTAAAGTGGGATTAAAGAAGGGGTTCTCAAACTGTGGGTGAGTAATACAGTTTGCCTGTCTTATTTTAGGCCTAAATTCAAATTAATTAGATCAAATGGAGATAGATTTATAAAAACAATGATATAAATGTGCCAAAAATTAATGTAGGAAATGATAGAGATGGTCTTGATTTGGTCTTGATGGGCTGTGGTCTCAGTTTTGTCTTGGTCTCGACTTTTAAAAGTCTCCATCTTGACCCTCAGAGGTCTTGATCTGTCCTAGTCTCAGGACCCTGTGGTTTCGGACTTGTCTTGGTCTCTATAAGTGCAGTCTTGACTACAGCACTAGGAGCTGTATCTCACTTTTACCAGCCTAAACATAGCACTGGTTCATGTGAAACAGTTTGCAGTGGTTCAGAGTTCTTCCTCACTTCCCTTCTGCAGTCAGAGTGTCCTAATGATTCACCGCGATGAGTTTATAAGTGTGATTCAGTTTGAGTGCTCTGACCTTAAATGAGCTGTGGACCAGAGTCTCGTCCAGGTCGATGACCACACACATCTTCCCCGAGTCAGAGGAGTGCAGTCTGGGCAGGAGCGGCTCCGAGGGGCCCTGGAGAGAGACAACACTGTTATATTCAGAGACTGTAAGTATGAATGGACATAGCAGAGTTTCAAATGGGAAGTGAGCATGGGCGTGATCCAGCTCCATCTGCTGCAGTTCTCTTTCTATTGAAAAACTGTCATCCCTCTCTCTGTATCTGCTGCTGTGAGCCTCGTCATTTTGGTGTGGAAAATGTTCGTATTAACCCACTCTGTGTTTTATTTCACTATTTTGTCCCTAAATAAAGATATGGACATTAATTACAGACAAGACCACTCCTGCTAAACCAGTGGTGCCAGTGGGAAGGAGCCTTGCTCCTCTTGGTCAGAAATCCTAATATGGAGCTCAGCTCCAAATGAGCCACTATAACTGCAAGCCCTGATGAGCTTCATTTGGCTGGATTTCTTTATGCAGGATATGATGATATCATCATCAAGAGACCCTCGAGGTCATACAAGTCTAATCCTGCAGTTCCTCTGCCAATCCTGAAGAAACATGTCCTCCAGACAGGTACTCCTGATCATCAAAGAGCCACTAATGTCATTGTGTCCTAACCATTGGTGAATATTTATTTATTTATATTGGAGGGGCTGATGGTGCAGATTGGCAGCCTCACTTCCATCAGTGTGTCCCAGGGCAGCTGTGGCTGCAACAGTATCTGTGAGTGTGGAGTGAATAATGAGAGGGTGAGAGGCTGGTTAAGCTCCTAAAGCTCAGGACACGTGTAACGTCTTTATTCTTCTGATGTTTCTACAGACGAGAATAAACAAGTCCATCAGCTCCTGTCTATCACAACAAAGAAGAAGTGTGTGAGTGTGTGTCTGTGTGTCTGTATCTGTTTGTGTATGTGTAGGGGTATTTACGAGGCTTGGTCTGTGTCTTTTGTGCTTCCATGAAGATAGTTACACAGGAACGTTTGAGACAAATCAGTGAAATGTCATGGAGACAGTGGGTGGTGAACTCTCCTGCAGAAATGTTACACAGTGCAGCTTTGAGGTATGACATGGAGTGACTGTGGATCAGTCTCCAAGTCAATGTAATGTCCCCAAAAGCCTGTAATCCCAGTGTGTGCGCGCGTGTATGGGTGTGCGTGTGAGGACTGTATCGTGTGTCCTTCATACTCTCTGTGTACTTTCTCTGTCCTGAGGTGCCAAACAGCAGCTGTCATGTTGTACAGTTTAAATAAGACTTTTCACTCAGCACGGATCTGTCTGAGCACATTCTCCAGCAGAGGGCGCAAATATAAGCACGACAGGCTAAAAACAGGCACAAATCTACAAGAGGGAGGGTTCGAGGGAGTAGTGTTAAACTGCTTGTATGTACTACAATTACAACTGAACCCGTGTCCCAGAGACTTCACCTGTGGAGACACATCCAAATGTGTCTCATTCCAAACTCAAAACTTCTAAAACTCCAAATGAGAACAAAGAACCAATGTTTTTGTCATTCAGAATAAATCAGCATTACAGTTGTTCTGAGTAAAAGCTGTTTGGTTTGAATATGTTTAACTTGTATCTGGTGACACATTTTAAAGTATATTTTGAACTATCAGGCACACTTAAAATTGTTTAATTTTCTGAAAACTAGACAGTGCACATTATGTATTAATTCTGGTTGTGTTTACTGACCTCAAACTGACTTTATGTGGCACACGGTGCTTAAAAATCTGCCAAAATGTTTTAGTATGACTTTGGTAAACTACGAAGTCGCACCATGTGATGGATTGTTGGAACATTACGGCGACTGTAGTCAGGAGCCCGACAGAGTAAAGGGCGAAGTAAAGGGCGAACTATAGTTCTGCATTTGTGACTTCAATGAAATGCTACAGAGAATATATGACCATTCATATATATGGTCTATGCATATGACCTACAGACTTAGTCCGACAGCTGAACTGCATCAGTGCACAAGGAGCAAGCTGTTTTTTTATAGCTTATAGTTTATGCAAATGAATCATGTAGTTTTAAGTTTCATTTCTGTAAAACGTAAACAAATGTGTCAAAGCTGCATTAAACACATTATTACTAAATGTATATTTGAGTCGTCCTTGTAGGAAATAAAAAAAACAAACTTAAATGATCCACCCACATTCACATTCATAACACACACTCACCAAGACAGAGAGGCGACGGCAGGCGAGTTACACCACGATCTGCCGATGGATCGTGGACGCCTGGACTAAAGATCAGACTCAAGTGTCGTCTGTTTGTTTCTCTTAATGTGCCTTATAATCCAGTGCAACTTATGTATGAAAATAGACAAGAAAATTCAACATTGCTGATATTGCAATATGGTGTGTTTTAAAGTCCAAAAAAATACTGTAGTCTTGTTTATGGATTTCAAAATCAAAATCTTACATACAGGTCCTTAAACTAAACATTAGTTTATGTGAAGAGAGGCTCACTTTTATGTAACTGTTGTAAGTCATACACTTTATATATATATATATATATTTTTTTTTGCAAATTAGACAATGTTAATTCTATTGTATTCCTGCATGTCCCACTTCCTGTACATATTCTCTTTCACTTTAGTGTTACACTTACAAACACAGACACCACAGCAGAACTTTGAATAGATTTAAAGTTACTAGTAACTAAACCTGGACTAGCTGGACTAAACCAGGACTACATTTTTCTAATGAGATAGTTGGACCTGTGTGTGTTTTTGTCATTTTGTTATCAGGCTCAGTTTCTGTAGCAAGGCTGGCACCACCTAGTGCCTCTGCTCAGTTTCAATTCTCTCCAGCGTCTAGGTCAGGAATCAGAATACACTAGACAGTTCACAAAAACCCCGGAAGTGTGATTTCTGGCACCAGCCAATCAGTGAAGAGACAGACATTCTGTGTTGTCAACGATTCCTGAGATCGAGGATTTAAAGCCGGAACAAAGAAAATGTTTGGTAAATTTTATCAGGGGGAAAGACGTTATTGTCCTTCTTCCTACGGGATTTGGGAAAAGCTTAATATACCAGTTAGTCCTGTTAGCGACGCATTACAGACGTCATGACCAAACAGCAGCGATTGGTTAAATTAAAAAAGTACCCACCTACTGTTGAGCAAACAAATTCTAATGCTGTGAAGACAGAGGGTTTCTACAGAGTGAAACCGGCTGATGAATCAGGCTACAGTTTCTGTGCTTTGTCTTATTTTTGTGAGCACAGAAAAATCCCAATTCACACATACAGTATATGCAGCAGTGAAAGGAATAAACAAACACTGGTCCAACTATTATCATCCTTTCTGTATAAATATTTCTGACAAAATACTTATACAGAAAGTATGATAATATACTCGCAGACTCTGTCATGTGTCAGAATTGTATATTACAGACCGACATGCAGATCGTGACAAGGCGACCAAAAAAATCTCTTGCGACTCAGTCTTTGGGAAACAATGGACTAGCCATGGAGCACTATGGAACCTACCTGGAGCACTGAGGAATTACACACATATAAGACACATGGAATAGAGCAGAAAGTACTTCCATTTAATGTGGAAAATCACAGTATATTGTCTAAAGAAAGAGTGTTTTGTATTTTCATTGTGGAATCAGAATCACTATTGAGTAATGAGGCTATTCCTTTATATGACATGGAATCTGAAACTGTAGTATCGTGGCAGTACTAGTGTGGACAGATCTGTGTGTGTGTGTGTGTGTGTGTGTGTACGGACATGTGGACAGACAGGTCTCGTGATGTTGAGGTCAGATCTCTAATCACTCCCAGTGGGACAGGGCAGTTCAGCTGTGAGTAAAGCATCTTTTGTTTATACCCGGACATGACCTAAATCTGTCCTAGTGTCAGTGTTAGGGCATCTGATACATACGGACCGTTTCATTTGACGCGTTAACGCTGAGATACTGAGACACACATAAATTTAGACCTAATTAAACATATGCACCACCGGCTGTGAGCTGTACGTTTGAATACTAGGCCAACTTGAGTGTAAAGCATCAGTGTGTCGTGGTGCTTTGTCAGTCGGGCTGCAAGAGGAATCAAACTGACATTGCAGTTTTAATGGATGCATTTAGCAAATCACATTTTTCAAGTACCACCATTTCCCCACAAACAGTATCCTGCTTAAAAACTGCTCACCCTGCAGGTTAGATCTGTACAATCATGCTCGGAAATGTGATTCTTGTATTAGGTTGTAAATGTAAATATTGAAATTAGACACATTGACTGACAATGTTTTAATGTTCCTACTATAAAAAAAGAAAAAGGCTACAGAGCATTTAACTTCAAAGCCCCAAATGAACGGGACAGCTCACCCTCCTCAATTACAACTACATCGATCCACCAGTGTAAGACGACAGTCTCCAGATACAAATATCCTGCTCCTGTTTTCCATTAAAAAAATTGTATATTGTGAATGTTGTTTTTGTGTTGTGTTTGGCTTTTGTTTTATTCTGTTCTTCCTTTTCTGTCAATGCTATTTTTGTTCATATATTTAGGAGCCCCTCGCAAACAAGATGTTAAATCTCAAGGTTCTTCCCTTACACTGGCTTCCCACACATTTTCACTGACAAAATTTCAAATCTTTTCCATGACTTTTTCATGAGCTAAAGTGAATTTTCCATGACTTTACAGCACCTACATGTGTAGAATTGATCAGACTTTTAGGACTAAATCTGAAATGTGAACTCTTTCCACTCACCTTATGCAGATGTTTGGAAAAATCAGAATAGTCTAATGAGAACTTAACAGCACGCTGGAGTTGTGTGAAACAGATACTAAAATTCTATGACTTTTCCAGGCCTGGAAAATGATATTTTCTCTTTCCATGACTTTTCCAGGATTTCCATAATTGTGGGAACCCTGCTAATAAATACATTTTGTCATTTAGACGTGTTTAAAATGTAAACTTTGAGCAGAATCTTATTCTATATAAAATACAAGTGTAAACACAATTGCTGTATGTATAAATATATATATATATATATATATATATATATATATATATATATATATATATATAATATATATATATATATATATATATTTATTTTTTTTTTTTTTTTTTTTTTTTTATTCAGCTACACTTTTCACTCAGTATTTTTCATGACTTCCCTTCAAATGTGTAAATGTATTGAAACTTCCCGCAGTTGGGTTTTAACCTTGTTCTTGTGTTGTTCTCAGAAATATTCCTAGATTGTGTTTTGTTTCGTTCACATGTTACTTCTGTGGTATGGACTAACCCTAACCCCATCTGCCTTTAAGCTCTCACACACTCATGCAGCACATTTATACTTCAAGTCAAGTGTCTTGTCCAAAAGCACAATAACGCACAATAATAATGGGTAACTGAGATTGGGAATTGTCAATCTAAAGGTAAAAGGAGATGTTCACTTTGAAAATATCTCTTCATGACTAATAATAAAGGATTACTCAAAAATGTGAAAATGAAACAAAACACAACTCCAGGTCTGTTTTTAACATGGTTAAAACATTTAAAGCTCACAAGAGGCTCACAAGAGTTTTGCTTTTCTTATTATATTATATTATTTATCTTATAAGTGTAGCAAAATGTATTTTCATATTTGACATACAAAAAGTCTTATTCCACTGGCAGATAATTTTACTTGTCAAGTGAAATTTACTCAAATCATGATCAAACTTTCTTAATTCAAATCATCTTAAGTTGACTACATTTTATTTTTTTGCAGGTATATCTGTCATTACTGAGCCTATCCACATGAAACAAGAACTGGGGCAAAGTTCAGCATCTTCTCTATCAGGAGAAATAAACTAAAGTCAAAAGATCTTTTCGCAATAGTGTCATAAAGTGGTGCCCCCAAAAGCAATTCAACTCCAAAGATGTGTTTCAGTGAATCTACTGTAGAGTTATATAGGCCCCTCCCCTCCACCTGAAACTATGATATTCAAAATCTTCCCTCCCCCTTTCCTCTCACCTGTTCAGTGGGCGGGACGCAGTATTCGCAGTCGCACTCCTCCGCCTCCTCCTCGCTCCCGTCTTCCTCCGAATCCCGACTTTCCTCCGAAGCCGTTGTTTTCACATTTTCCGCAACGCTGTGGATCAAACCTACGGGAGCGGCCACTTCCCGTTCCTCCGCTGCCGCCGCCTGGAGCGAGCACTGGGATAACCGCTCGGCTAAGTCCATCACCAAATCCTCTATGAACGCGTCGGACTGGCTCCAAAACGCGCCGCGGATGTCATTTTTCAACACTACATCCAACAAAAAGTCCCGTAAAGCTTGTTGGGATGATGTCTGAACGCTTTGGATTTTAAATGCGTAGTAGTCCTCAACATCTTCCTCAAATTCTCCTCTTTCCTCGTCCACGTCGAAAAGCGCGCAGTACGGTTCGCTTTCGGAGCAAGCTAACAACGCAACGTCTTCACTAACGCAAAACTCGTCCTCGAAATCTTCCGTTAAATCGCTAACTTCCGAATAATCGCAATAAGCGTCACCCTCCACGGAAATGTCCTCTGCGCATGGAGCACTCAACAAAATGTCGTCCAAGTTGGAATTTTCGCAGTACTCTGAGTCTTTGTCTTCAGTATAATCTTCGTACAAATAAGACTCACGCGCGACGTCCTCATTTTCTGCGTTTTCAATAAATTCTTGGTAGAAATCATCGTTTTGTTGTTCATTTTCGTCAAAATTACTGTCCTCGTAGACTTCTTCCTCCTCTTCATAATCATCTTCGCAAAAATCGTCTTCCAAATTGTCATCTAATTGTTCAGTCTCATAATCTTCCTCACAAAATTCCTGAATTTCTAAATTTGCTTCATTCTGCTCTTTCATTTCTTCTTGAATTTGCTCGAAATCATTTTTATTCTTCACGTTTTGCGCTATGGTTTGGAGATGTTCGTAATACAACCGATCGTGAATGTCTCCGCCGTCAAAACAGGAAATGTAGGGCTTTCTTTGCGAAATCCCGTAGTAATCGTCACGGTCGAAAAAATCAAAGTAATCCTCGATCACGATGTCCGTTACGGTTTTCTTCGTCTCGGTTTTGACGTTGGTTTCTACGATCTCTTCCACCTCCTCCTCCTCTTCCTCGAATGATTCCCACTGAGTTTGCTCATCGCTGGAATCGCCTTGGACGCTTTTATCGGAAACTTCGGAAGAATCGGAACACGGCGGGGAGGAGAGGCTGCCTTCCGGACACGTTTTGAAAGATTTGGAAGAACAATCGGACAACTCATCTTCCGAACAAAACACTACGCTCGCAGAAGATGTATCTGGTGAGGTTTGGCATTCTTCAATTTCCTCCACCATTTCGGAAAAATCATTGTCCTCAGTTGTACTATCGTCTGCAAAATCTTGTTCAGTATTGTCTTCGGTAGATTCTTCCTCGTCAAAATTTGAATTGTTCTCAAAAGTTTCAGTCATTTGGAGATTTTCAGTTGGCATATCTTCTGTATCTTGTTCAAAAAATTCTTCTTCTTCTGCTTCTTCTTCTTCTGCTTCTTCTTCTATCAAATTATCTGATATCTCAAACTTGGTCAAACCTTCACAATTTTCTTTAAATTCCTGATTCTCAATTTCTGCAATGTTTGGATTTTCAATTTCTTCTAATTCATAATCTTCTGTTGATGTTTCTTCGTCACAATTTAGACTTTCCTCTGCAGGTGTTAAATCTGGTTCTGTATCAGACGTTTCCAGTAAGTCGGTGTCGTCTTGCGAAATTTCAACTTCTTCAAAATTCTCAAATTCTTCTGGGAATCCAGTATCGCTTAAATCGCTGTTTCCATCTTCAAATATAATTTCATTACAAAAAAGCGGATCACAGGATTCTATTTCATATTCTGAATCTTCTGAACTTGTCTCACTTTGACTAGAACTTTTTACGACCTCACAAAAATGTTCAAAGTGTTCTGACAGCTCCGCGGACTGTTCCAAACTCGTTCCGTGGCATTGCTCTGCTGGTAATTGCTCGTCTGGCGTCTCTTCTTCTTGCTCGGACGTTTTGAATGCTCTGGAATTCTGCTCCTCCGTTTCCAAATGATTTGTCTCCGTGCGGAAAGACAACAGCGGATCACCGGGCTTACATTGTTGGGATTGGCCGAGGTGTTGTTCGCAGCAAAGCGCACAGGCGGATGAGATACTAAGATTAGCGCTGGGCTCACATGGTTTAAAACACTCACATTTGTCAGATCCTTGGCTTAACCCCGATGTCTCGCACTCAACGGGGGAAGGGTCACAGGTCAAAAATGCATTGTTTTTAGCGCTACTGCAAAACTCTTCCTCCTCTCTGCTGGAGTCGTTCTGCACGTAAACGATGTTAGAGTCCGTCCCTTTGCTCAGATCTGGAGGGAGTTGGCAGATCAGAACTTCTCCAGCGCTTTCTCCGTTGGCTTTAGCGGGCGCAGAGCTGTCCAGGTGCATCTTGGCGGCGTCGTTCACAGTTTAAACATGTCTCTCTGGGCTGGGGGTGGAGGTTTTTTCCCGTGGATGCAGAGGTCCAGTGCAGTCCCTGTGGAGCGTGTCATTGGAGGCACTGGCTGCTTCTACAGGCACATAGCACACATTGACATCATGACAAGTTGTCGCAACCAAAACTGTCAGTAGCACTTGACCGGGGCCCTCCCCTTCCCTCTCGCTTTGCTACCCCTCCCTTCTCTCCCCCCCTCTCTACCTCTCACACTTATTTTTCTCTCCCTTTCCTCCTCCCCTCAGAACATTTTTGCACATGGGCCTTTGAAGGTTGCCAGTCAGGTTTTTCTCTCACCCACAAATAAATGCAAAAATATTGAAACACTGGTTTTAAAGCAGATTTGTTGTGCTTGTGTCTGCGACGGTTATAATTTATGGCATCTGTGGATCATTTGGTTTTACTTTGGACATTTTAAAAGACTGGGTCGCAAGAGATTTTCTTTGGGGTCGCCTTGTCACGATCTTAGACTTAGACAAACTTTATTGATCCACAAGGAAAATGATTTGGGCAAAGTAGCTCACACATCACAAAAAAAAAAAAAAAAATAGAAAGATACGTAAAAAAATATACAATCTCAGCTTTATACAAGAGGTCATAAGAAGACAGTGCAACAATGACCTGATGATTGACAGGACATAGGGTTGTCTGTTACATAAGTGGGAGTTGTTGTACAGTTGTATGGAGTATGGTATGTATGTATATATGTATGTATATATGTATGTATGTATGTATGTATGTATGTATGTATGTATGTATGTATGTATGTATATATGTATGTATGTATGTATGTATGTATGTATGTATGTATGTATGTATGTATGTATGTATGTATGTATGTATGTATGTATGTATGTATGTATGTATGTATGTATGTATGTATGTATATGTATGTATATGTATGTATGTATGTATGTATGTATGTATGTATGTATGTATGTATGTATGTATGTATGTATGTATATATGTATGTATGTATGTATGTATGTATGTAGTCCTGTATATCTCACTGTCTGAGTGGATCTGCATGTCGCTGTGCAATATACAGGGCAACATTTAATGTCCAAATAGGTGACTTATAGATCCTTTTATTGCTGGATCAGTGACTGTTTTTCATTGTTTAAAACTTGAGTAATACTAATTGTTCAGAGACACAATCACTCAGTCAACAATACAATATCTTTATTAATGTGCAAAAAGTTCAAATCCACCTTTATTTTGTATTTTTTCGGGGCAAATAGAGATTTATATTCTTATACAATGGAACATAAAACTTTAGTGAAATAATAATGAAATGAAAAACACCACAACAAAACATTTTCCCAAAAAGAAGTGGGAAGAAGAAAACTTATTTAATCCAACCCCACTCTTCTAATCGAACACAATGAGCTTTCTTTTGCATTTTTCAGACATTTTGTATTAAACTATATGAACTATTTACAAGTACAGACAAAGAATCACTTATATCTCATAACAGCACAATCCAGCAATGGTAAGGAAACAACAAACATAAAGCAGCTCTACAGAACTCAGTACAAACTAGTTCGCTGACTGTGTTGGGAAACTGCGGTGCCCAGTGAGCGCTGATGTGGCCGTAAACATCGTGACAAAAAAGCGCTGCAGACCGTGGGCCCCTCTGTTGGAGAACTGCACGTCACACTAGCGAGAAGATTTTGAATAAAATTGGAGAACGAAGTGCATACGTCACAAAGGGCATGCACTGGTGATGGAGAAAACAGGAGTTGATCAAAACTCAAACTGGCGATTAAAGATTACTCAAACATGCACAATCACTCCAAATACAACTTCAGGTGAGTGAATTGTGAGGCAGTTTTGCTGAGGTGAGGTAAGGTGCTTTGTATTTGTTTAAACTGTGATTTAAATGCCTTTCTTTTTCTGTAAAGCCATTTGTGACCAGTTGTGTTCTTAAAAATTTTGCCTTACCAGAAATCGCTCAGTTGCAGATGACATAATTTTATGGACCAGTTATATTTAATACAGACGGAGCAGCTCAAATGGATCTTCAGCTGCAGATCTGTGTTGTGATACAGCGAGTTCTTGGCTCTAGTCACTAATAGAAATGATCAGGTTCAACATTTGTGAGTTGACCCTTTGTAGATTTTACGGTAAAGTGCAATGTGATGAATAGAACTGTCTCTTGACCCCATCTGAGAGTCAGACGTCACATTCGAGAATCTGAAAACCGGCATGAAAAGCAGAAGGTGCGTGCTTAAATCCAGCGTGCCAGAGTGACTATACTTAGACCGAATGTAGTAGCCAAAATGAAAACTGTACCAGTATTTGGCAACGTGGCTAGTGATAATGACAAACCATGCCTTCCCCTCTCTCCTCCCCCTCTCTTCCTCTCCTCCTCTCCTCCCCTCCTCCGTTCTCACAGACACATGGGGGAGTTATTTTTAAGTGCCGTGGCCTGAGACGTGACGAATGTCCAGAGAAGATCGAGTGTCTATAAAAAGGCTGGTGAGGCATAAATCTGACAGAGAGAAGCCAGAGCTAACACAAGTTGGACAGCGGGGGGCGCCGTCCATAGATCCAACCTGTTACGTAAAGAAGGACACTTCAGACTCTGCCAAATGGACCATATGATAAACCTGCAGCTTAGAGAGCAGGTCTGATACGGCTTCAGTGCAAGAACGAGAGCTGTCACGATACTAACACGTCAAACTCCAAATCAATATAGACAGAGAGTACAGCTCGGTCCCAGCGCCCAGCTGAGAGAGAGAGTACATCTCTGTCCCAGCTAGGGTTTGATCCCGCGATCCAACTCTTTCTCGATTCCCAGGAAAGGTTATGACGGGAAATAGCCTAATTAAAAAAAACAAAAAACAATGGTGCGCAACTATTTGCTGTTTTACAGTAATGTTGATGGAGGCGACGGTGCCGCCGTAACTACAGTAATAAAGGCTCACTTCATCAGCATGTCTGGGTCTGCAGCCAGTTTTGTATGTGGACACTTTCAAAACATTGACAATAATAACGCCAAGTGTATCTTTCTGCAGGAGACATGTGCACTCTGAAAACATCTGGCTCAAAAGCTGAGGAAGTCCAGCTGGTTTAGTTTAACCCATTGATAATTTCTTATTTCTGGATGTCACAACATTTGTGTCTGTGATTTTAGTCTGGATGGTCTTATGCTGGTTCATTTCTGTCCTGTGAATGGGACTTTTTTTGTATTGATACCTGCTAAAATGAATTTTGATACTAGTTTTACTATTGATTAGTATCTGATGTTCAATATTTCTGACAACCCGAGCAGGGACATCTTTTTATTCACGATAAGATTCAACTTTTTTTTTTAGGCTAAAGCAGAATAATTAAATAACAAAGTTTTCCCATTTTATTGTTTTTTATTCTTAATTGAAATTCAAAAGAACGAATAGTACATGGACCATGTAGCTTATCCAATTTTAAGTGAGGATGAATAATAATTAGATTTATATAATCTATTTATATAGGTTATTAAAACATATGAAAGTTACTTAACTTATTCATTTTTATAACTATATCAACACATAAAACTCATTTCTCAACACAATACCTTAAAAAAAAAAATAATAATAATAATAATGTGACCAATTATGAATTGATCCAATTATTGTAAATTAGTGCAAAATCTCATCTTTTCTCGTGGACCTTATCTCGCATCTTGCCTCGTTTCGAGAAAATTCTGTTTCGTCCCACTGTTACTTTAGTCAGGCTGGCGCCACCTTGTGCCTCTGCTCAGTTTAATTTCTCTCGAACAACTAGGTCAGGAATCAGAATACACTAGACGGTTTGCAAAAACCTGGAAGTGCGAGTTTCGGGCACCAGCCAATCAGAGAAGAGACAGACATTCTGTGTTGTCAGCGATTCCTAAGATCAAGGATTTAAATCCGGAACAAAGAGAATGTTTGGTGAATTTCATTAATGGGAAAGACTTTATTGCCCTTCTTCCTACCATCGAGCGAACAAATCCTAATGCTGCGAGGTCAGAGGGTTTCCACAAAGTGAAACCGGCTGATGAATCAGGCTACTGCTATTGAGCTATGACAAGTATAAGAGCAGATAGACCAGTACACACTCATGGACCTGGTTTAGACCACTGAGGATCACACACACAGAAGACACATGGGAGCAGAACAGAACATACCACTATTTAATGTGGAAAAATCACAGTATATTGTCTAACGAAAGAGTGTTTTGTATTTTCATTGTGGTATCAGAACCAGTATTGAGTATCGAGTCTGTCTCTGTACACACTTAAGTTTGAATCAAAGAAGTTTTATTTTTTAGGTCAGTTATAGAGGTCTCCATGACTATAATTAGACCATATTCCATAGAGGCTATATGAGGCTGTATATGAATGATGAGAGCAGATCTGAGAGGAGCTGAGGAGGTGCAGAGAGGAGGACTATTTTAAACCCCCTTCATGAGTTTACATGTGAAATACATGAGGACAGATGATCTGATGTTCACAGGGCTGTAGCTGTGAACTGTTTGCTCTAACAGTAAGTAATGTTGTCACTGGCTAATCTCAAAACAGACTATCATTCTAGTGAGATCAACAAATCCACACTGATATCTCTCTGCATTTTTGTATTGATACTTTGCAGCTGGTGTCATTTATATTCCCTGGGTGTGTGACGCTAACTGCAAGCACTACTCTGTTACAAGTAGGGTTGTAGTCAAGAGCGCACTAAACAAGACCAAGACCAATCTGAGACCACAGGGACAAGACCGAGACCTCTGAGGGTCGAGACCGAGACAAGACCGACACTTTTAAAGAACAAGACCGAGACCATGGCCTATCGAGACCAAACCAAGACCATCTTTGACATTTATTTGTATTTTTGACACCTTTATATTAATGTTTTATAAATCTATCCCCATTTTATCACTTGTCGAATGTCAGATCTCAAGACCGAGTGAAAATGTGGTTGAGATGAGAACAAAACCAAAAAAAAATAATGGTCTCGGGGCCTGTCTCGAGTGCTATGACACTAGTTAGAAGCTACTCATGTTAGTCAAGTTAATTTGAGCTTTATTTAAACACCAGAAAAGAGCTGACTTGGTTGGAAGTACAACAGGTGAGCTGATCATGCTGTTATAAAAGTCTCACACATAAAACGAGTCACACTAACCAGCATTAGCCATCAGTGTTCCAGTTGGTCACTCTCACCTTTCTGTTGAAAATCTACTCAGTATTTTTATGTTTTCATGTCTTAAAACTTTTGTGTTAGCATTTGTTAATGTGCTTTTTTTCGCCATGGTAACTACTGAACATTTCACTGTAGAGTTACACACAGAACACCCAGTGTGGTGTCACTATCAGTCTGGTCACCACGCCCTGTCGGGCCTCCAGTCTGAACCAAACATGATCGTCCAATCAGATTTGATCATTTCACAGACTCATGTGGAGGAGCTCATTGGTCACCATCATTCACTGTATTTTTCAGACTTTAAGTGTTCTTAGGCAAGACACTTCACCCACATTGCCTAGTATGAAAGTGGGGTGTGTGTGTGGGTGATGGTGGTGGTTGGAGGGACAGATGGCGCCGACTGGCATGGCAGCCACACCTCTGTCAGTCTGCCCCAGGCAGCTGTGACTACAATAGTAGCTTACCATCACCGGGTGTGGAGTGAATGAATAATACTGAATAATGTAAAGCATCTTTGTGACACATGTCTGTGAAATGTGCTATATAAAATAAAGACTTACTTACTTAAAATCCTTAAATTTTCTCAAAAATCGACAGTGTGTCTCATAATCCGGTGCCTCATGTTTTCATTCTGGTTGTGTTTACTGACCTCAAACTGAATTTTATGTGATACACGCCGCTCAAAAATCTGCCAAAATGTTTTAGTACGACTTTGGTAAACTACGAAGCCGCACCTTTTGATGGATTGTCAGAGCGTTACGGCCGCTGCAGTCAGGAGCCTCGTGGAGTAAAACACATTCACCAAGACAGGAAGGAAACGCCAGGCGAGTTACACCACGATCTACCGATGGATCGTGGAGGACACCTGAGACTGGAGGATCAGTCTCAAGTGTCGTCTGAGGTTTCACAAAGGCCCAAATCATCACTGAACAATGAAGTAACAGTGACGAGACGGACTCAGGTAATGGAGAGGGACATGGAAGATTAAACTCAGACACTGAACATGAAGAATCTGATGGATTTGTGGAAGAGGAATGAACTGAAAACGTGAGTGTGTTGTTTTATTTTTTCTGCATTACAACTCAACAGTGTTGAGAGTTTTTGTGAATGAGTTGAATAAAGTTTGACTATGTGACTGTTTTGTTTTGCTTATTGCACTTTATAATCCAGTTAGTCCGAAAAATACAGTACAAACAAAATCACATTTCTCTCTCCTCAGATGAACAGAGTTTAGTGCTTCACTCATTGATTCTGTAGAAACCCTCCATATTTTACAGCCCCCTGTGATATTTTAGTCCTTTTTTTCCTCATAAGCAGACAGATTTGTTTTGTAGATGGACCATGTGTGTCCCTGATTGGTTAATCCACTTGTCATTTGCCCTTCAGAGCGTACATCCCTCTGACAAAACTACGGCACATCGCATCAGGTTTGTCAAGTTGTAGTGTATTGTTTTGAATCTTGTACTGTTAAACAATGAGAGCAGTTAAAATAGGGACAGGGAGATCACTAAATTACTCAAACATGCATGGATGGCATTTAAAACCTCTTTAGGCATGTTTTTTGTTGAGGAAATCTTCAAAAAGTCAGTTTTAGATAACACCCCCTCTTTAAAGACTGAAAAGCCATGGAAAAATACTATGGCACCGACTGCCCAGATGTCCAGGCAGGATCTCAGCTAACTGACCCGTGTGACGCTAGTTGGCAAAAACTGATCTGAGTGATTTGGTTTATGGTGATACGTGAGGAGTCTACAGCTGAAACGCAGAGACAGACTTACCCCGAGCAGCAGGAGGCATTGTCCATAGATCAGCCGTGTTACATAAAACAGGACAGTTCCAGAGAAACAACATCTGAGCATCTGAACATGTTTTACCAGGAAATCAGTCACAGATCAGTCAGAGCAGAGGAGGGTGCAGGGCTCTGGGTGCTTTATACTGATTCATATTTAAATATATTACGCAAAAGTGACTGTTGCACCCTTAAGCCATGTTAGAATGTTCTTCCCTTCTCAAAAACAGACCTGGAGTCGTGTTTCATTCACACATGTCTGAGTAATTCTTTACTGTTTGTCTTGTTTATATCTCCAAAGCTCAAAATGCTCTGTTCCACTTTGTGATGTCACAACAGGGGGTCTAGCCCTTTTGAGGAAATAATGCACTGGCATTACACACCAATGAGCCTGGGCCATTAAACACAACGCCATCTTTGGTTCATCTTATTATACTTGTGTGATCACACAGTGTGACACCTGAGACAGTGCGGTCACACTCCTGATCGTTTCACACAGGGATTTACAGGAAATGATCCAGATCCATGACACCCTCATTCTGTTCTTCATTTATACAACATCATGACACCAGTACAAACTCACCTCCTGTCTGCTAAACTCTCCTCACTTTACCCTGTTCGAGCAGAGGAAATGTTTTGCAGTGGGACTTTAACCCTGTTCTAGAAATTCTGTTTTCTTCTAATAAGACGTATTGTTAAAAGCAAAATAGCTTCTTTTACCTGAGTGTAAAATCCCTCAGTCGTCCAGGTAGAATCCATGGCAAAAGAAGAAATTCAATTTGTCAAGAGGAAAAAAGTTTATTTAGTCAAATATGTTTCTCAGTTTGTCCAAACTGCTTGTTCAGTTCTGATCAGAGCTGGTGGACACTGCTTTATATCTGCCTGAAGGGAGGAGCTAACTACAATGAAACTCCTCTGAAACACATCCAGTTGTTTACAATTTCTATTTGTTAGTTTGAACTTCCACTAAGTGTGTGTGTCATATTGGCAGAATCATTCAGGGTCATGATGGAGCTTTCACACCTCTGGGCCTGACCTGACTGTCCCTCTTGTTTTCTTTGTTTTGATTTAGATCTGATTTAGGCTTTTTTTTTTTTTTTTGCCTGACATTGACTTCACATCGAGAAGGTACTCAGGAAATCAGGAAGCAGGAAGCAGGCTGCAAAGACCATCAACAGAGACGAGGGGATGTTTACCTCGGTTCACACATGGGTCTCAGTTCTCCAGAGAGCGCCACGCAGTGGTAGACGTGGTCAGTCTGATAGATGTGCCAGATCCATCAAACTGAGCATGACTGAACAACAGCTGATAGAGACGCATGAGACACGTCGCAGCCGTCATCTGACACCTCTGACGAAGGAGGAAGTGCTACCAGCCAAACATGTCAGGGAAATAAGATATTTAGCTTTTTAAAAATTGTCATATTCGAAGAAAACACTAAGCTTCTATGTAAATTGAAGAGAAAATCCATGTTCTAAATATAATTGAACCCTGTTCTAATGTCCCTCAGAAACATCCTTGGAGTTTTGTAAAATGTTTGTAGAATAAAAAGCAGTGCCAAACAGGAGCAGTAGCTGGCCCCTTGTCCAGATCTGGCTCTGGGTCAGATATTTTAGAGGGAATCTAAAAGTAGAGTTCCAGAAGTGATTCATAGAGGCCATATTGTTTAGCCAACAATGATTTCATACTCACACGATCTGCCAAAAGTTTATTATTTACATTGTAGATTCTCATGGGAGGCATGAAAACTCTGAATGACTCATGTGAAAACCATTCAGAGACTTTATCATGAAGCTCATTGAGAAAAGGCCAAAGGTTTGCAGCATTGCAGTTTATTTATTTATTTATTTATTTTCCTGTACTATATCATTCCATATGTCTTGCTTAAAATATTTGATGTCTTCCATCCATGTGTATGTAAAGTGCAGAAAGTGTCAACTTGACACTGAAGGTGTGTCCAAACTTTTGCATGGTCATCTAAGTCTTCAGATGAAGACTTATATACATTTATATACATTTGGACAAACCCCTACATGGGGCGTACCACCGGAACATAACTGAAGTGGCTGATATCAAGAAATCCTACCAATGTCTTGAGAGGGCTGGTCTGAAGGACAGCACAGAGGCACTGATCCTGGCTGCTCAGGAGCAGGCCCTGGGCACTCGAGCAATAGAGGCCCAGATCTACCACACCAGACAAGACCCACGGTGTAGACTGTGCAAAGAGGCTCCTGAGACAGTCCAGCACATAACTGCAGGGTGTAAGATGCTGGCAGGGAAAGCATACATGGAGCGACATAACCAAGTGGCGGGCAGAGTGTACAGAAACATCTGTGCAGAGTACGGGCTGGAAACCCCAGGATCAAGGTGGGAAACACCTCCAAAGGTTGTGGAGAACGACCGAGCCAAGATCCTGTGGGACTTCCAGATACAGACTGACAGAATGGTGATGGCGAACCAACCAGACATAGTGGTGGTGGATAAGAAACAGAGCAGAGCCGTGGTGGTTGACATCGCAATACCAAGCGATGGTAATATCAGGAAAAAGGAACACGAGAAGCTAGAGAAATACCAGGGGCTCAAGGAAGAGCTGGAGAGAGCCTGGAAAGTGAAAGGCATCAGTGGTGCCTGTGGTGATCGGACACTCGGGGCTGTAACCCCCAAACTGGAAGAGTGGCTTCAACAGATACCGGGAAAAACAATGGAACATCTCAGTCCAGAAAAGTGCAGTACTGGGAACAGCAAAGATACTGCGCAGAACTGTCAAGCTCCCAGACCTCTGGTAGACGACCCGAGCTCAATGAGGGTGAGAGACCAACCACCGTGGAAGGTGAGAAACACATTTTTTATATATATATATATATATATATATATATATATATATATATATATATATATATATATATATATATATATATATATATATATATATATATATATATATATTTTTTTTTTTTTTTTGCAGTTTCATAACAGCTGTAACTCTTCTAAATTCACTCTAAACATTTGGACTTGGCATTTCAGGAGCAAACCTACACCTCTTTTTCTTATGCAACGTTTTCACCTTTCACAGCACCCTGCTGTTGGCATGCTCCACAGAGGCCCGCTGCTCCTCCCTCTGCCCCCTGTGGAGATGCTCTCTGCGGGGAGCTGTCAGCGTGATGTGCCCGAGGCCTGGAGGAGCTGCAGTCACAGAGAGAGGATGGAAACTAAGCAGAATCATGATGTCATGTTTACCTCTGATTAACTCACCTCAAATGACTCAAATGATGGACTTCTTCCTAACGGTCAGTGATCATGTCGGGGGTTTGAATGGAGATCTGCAGCCGGTCCTCTGCCAGTAAAACACCTGGTTTGGAGCAATGCAACACTTTAAAGGAAAAAAAAATACATTTTTTTATGTTAAAATGACAATGTTTTAAATATGTATGTTCAGGAAATTAATAAATTATTATCTCGACTCAGACCTGATGAGACCTGTCTATTTTACATATATTCAATTACACCTTGAAAAACAAAAATATATGTACATTTCTTTCTTTGAGCAGGTACACCCCCCACAGATCTGACCTGTGAGGTGAGTTGCTGGTGTTTGTCTCCATGGAGACAGTTGAAGAGTAAATTGTAATAGTGAGAGTTGAAGAGACATGAGACAGGAGAAGTTTATTTACGTCAGTAAAGACACGGCACAGAGACATGAACCTTCAGGACACACTGATGTGTTGTCCATTCAGTCTACTGCTGTATAGTCAGGCTATGCTTCTGTTGTAGGGAGTATTATACCTCTGATTACGCAGGCCAAGATAAGAACGCCTGAGCTGGCAGTGAGAACCCCCAGCACAGCACTGAAATGGAACTTCTCTAACAGAGACTGATGTTATTCATTCATTCATTTTATTTGTTTGAACAAGTACAAAAACATCAACAAAAAACAAGTATGTGTACATGTACATATCTGGGACCTGCTGCTCAAAAGGAGCACGATGAAGTCCAAAAAACTTATAGTGTTCTACCCCAATGGTTTTACATAATCACAAGGTTGACACTTTTTTTTTTACACCATTGGAGTGTTTACCTGTTGTATGCATTACATAAATATACACACACACACACACACACACACACACACATATGTATATATATATATATATATATATATATCCTCACCTTTCACGGCGGTTGGTCTCTCACTCTCATCCAGCTCGGCGCCTGGAGCCTGACAGTTCTGTGCAGTATCTTTGCTGTTCCTAGTACTGCACTTTTCTGGACTGAGATGACAGCCCTGAGTGCCCCGACCTCACCATATCAAGTACATATACTCAATATAAATATATACACACATACACACATATGCATAACACAGAAATATATACACACACAAATATATTTTCATTTATAATCATACAATAAACAATAATGAGAAAAAAAAAAAAAAAATTGGTTTCCGTTTCTGGTCGTACAAACTAATAATAGTGATGAAGAAAGCAGTAAAATTTATCATTTATGAATGTACAAAGTAAACAGTAATAAGAACGAAAAAAGTAAGGATTTTGGTTTTCATTTATGGTCATATGGACTAATAATAATGATAACAACGGCACAAATGTTTATAGTTTCTGATCGTACAAAATAAATCACAGTGAGAATGAAAAAATATTAATGATGAAGAAGGTACAAGATGTATCGTTTATGGTTGTATCAAAATAAAAGGTCATGTCAAACTCTGAAACACTTCGTACTTGTTGTTGGGAACCTTAAGTAAGATTTCAATTATAAATTCCATAAACTTCCATGATGGTGTCCCCCAATACAAGGTGTACATGTTCAAACCAAATATTACTTTTACTGATGAATTGTGATGCTGATTTATTCTTTATGATAAAAAAAAAAAAAAAAATGGACGTAATAGTGAAGCTGTTTTTGTTATAATTTGGCTCCTTACAGTTCCTTTAAACGTTGACTTCTTCTCGGCGTTGCCCGGGTCATGTTCGCGTCCATAGATTAAAGGCGTCACAGTTAGTTGGCTCCTGCAGAGGAAAACTGAAATCTGAAATGTGCGCTGAAGATTCATGGTCCAACATGATATCGAGGAGGAGCTGCCAAAACGTACTCTGCATCCATGAAAGTCTAATAAGGTCTGAAGAAGAAGCAAAGATGGCGTCGTGTCGATTTCAGTGACCCAGGCTCGTTAGCACATGAACCCAAGAATGATTTTTTTCTTTCACATTAATTTGGTGTTTATGGGCTAACCCCGCTCAGTGTGTGAACTTTCAAGGATTTAACCAACTTTTGAGTGAACTTTTGAGGATTTCACCAACTTTTGAGCAAACGTTTGAGGATTTAAAAAACTTTTGAGCGACCTTTTGATGATTTAACCAACTTTTGAGTGAACTTTTAAGGATTTAACCAACTTTTGAGTGAACTTTTAAATATTTAACCAACTTTTGAGTGAACTTTTGAGGATTTAACCAACTTTTGAGCAGACTTTTAAGGATTTAACCAATTTTTGAGTGAACATTTGAGGATTTAACCAACTTTTGAGCGAACTTTTGAGAATTTAACAAACTTTTGAGCAAACGTTTGAGGATTTAACAAACTTTTGAGCAACCTTTTAAGGATTTAACCAACTTTTGAGTGAACGTTTAAGGATTTAACCAACTTTTGAGTGGACTTTTGAGGATTTAACCAACATTTAAAGTTCATGTGGAGTCTGTGGGGTTGCCTACTCATCGCCATGGTGATAGACACGCTTAAAGGTTGTATAGAGGATTTTTCAAGGAACGAGAAATCCAGCGACTGTTTGTCCTTTTTCAAATGTTGCGCATGCGTGAAACCACCCCCCCTCCCCCACAGCTCCCTACGTAGAAACGCCTCCTTCTTACGCCAGAAACAGGTTTGTTTCTAGAAAACAAGTACTCATCGCTGCACATGACTTGTAAACAACTAACTACAGTGTTGGTTAGGCAAGGCGAAAAGGTGAGGAGCGGGGGGAGGGGGTGCGCGGACATTTCGTGCGTGGAAAAGAAGTGAGGAGCAGGGAGAAGTGCGAAACGGGGAGCGGGGAGAGGAGCAGGAAGGGGTGCAGAGAGGGGTGTGCGGAGCTTCAGTGCGAATGAAGCTACTACTACAACACGCAGCAGCAAGCAGACTCTTTCTTTGCATTAAAAATTACGTTTTCAGACATAGGATATTGCATTTGTGTCTTGAAAAACGTTTGTCTAGCTCTTGGAAATAAAGTACGTTTTCATAATAAGCAGAAGTTTCCTGTCCAGGAAGTAATTTGTCGACCAGTGCGTCAGTCTTTAGACCCTGCGTCTGCTTCAGTCGCGCCATCGCTGGAATGAATCTCCAAGAATCACCTTAGTTTGGCTTCGCTGCTTTTCCCCTTGTCTTCTTCTTTCAGCGACCTCAAAAACGGACTTTCTTTTGTGGCGAACTGCTCCTGGATTCTTGTCGCCATCACAACAAACTTTGTGCTAACTGCGAGGAAGATATAGGTCAAAAAAGCCGCTAAGAACTGTTGCGTTGGTGGAGTAAACAGCGTCTGTGCGTCTGTGGACTGCGTGACAGACATACGTAAACCATGTAATGGCAGCGCGCAGGCAAGTCAGTTACACTAGAAATGTAGGGAGTTTGATTGACAGCCTGTCAGCTAACAGATAACGAGGCAGTGTCATTATCTATTGGCAAATGTTTAGCCCCACCACGTCCAGAGTTGATGAATTTTTATTCTCTTTTTTTTGGTCATCATAATTACAAGGCGACTGCACCTCTATAATGCTATCATTGACAATTTGAAACAAAAAAATCCTCCATACAACCTTTAATGGCACACTGTGAAACGCAAGCAAAGGGTTGTTGGGTGTTAAACAGTCGACTTCCTCCCATTCCTCGTGTCATGTTCGCGTCCATAGATTAAAGGCGTCACAGTTAGTTGGCTCCTGCAGAGAAAACTGAAATCTGAAATGTGCGCTGAAGATTCATGGTCCAACATGATATCGAGGAGGAGCTGCCAAAACGTACAGTGCATCCATGAAAGTCTAAAAAGGTCTGAAGAATAAACAACGATGGTGTTACATGGGTTAAGTGGATGAAGCTTGACCGCTTGCCGCTTTTCAAATTGGAAGTGAGAATGGGCCTGATTTGTTTTCTGATTTTTGTTTCACTTTCTACTGAAAAAATGCCACCCCTCTCTCTGTAACTGCTGCTGAGACTCTTCATTTTCGACCTACAATATAAACCCGCTCTGCGTGATACTTTCACAATTTTGACTGTAAATGAGGATATTAATATTATTAACCCTATAAGTGCCACTGTCGCTAAACCAGGTCTGAACCAGGTCTAAACCAGGTCTGAACCAGGTCTGAAACCAGGTCTGAACCAGGTCTGAACCAGGTCTAAAACAGGTCTAAACTTGAACTGAACCAGGTCTGAACCAGGTCTAAACAATTATAATAATATTTATATAGTTATTACTAATAATAATAACAACTAATACTAATGATTTACACAGTTTATTTACTTTTTCCCTGAGAATTCAGTATTGTGCAGTGTCATTTACACAAGGTAAGGGGCATTTTGGGGGAAAGAAGTTCTGCATTTTATCATCAAACATGACATTTCATGAAAATTCATCCAAGATGACTGCCGCAATATGACATCATAATATGAAAACTAGATTAGTAAATTTAAACCCTACATAAATGTTGGGTCCTCCTTAGAGGTGTGCAAAAATATCAATGTATCATATTGTTTGATGGGATGATTCAGTAACAATATCGTTGACTGCTGTATCGATATATCCCCAAGAGTATTTTTTTTATTTTACTCAATTATTTTGTTACAGCTCCAATTTTGTTGTTTGTTCAGAGGAAGGAAGCTCGTTTATGCGACACATTTGACATTTTCACTGTTTTGATGATTGAAATGTTTGTGTTTCATATGAACTTTGCACAAACAGACTTTTAGTATCACAGCCATCATTTAGAAATCTTATTTTTTTACTGAACTGTATCAAATTAATTTGAAATATATCGTATCAGACCAAAAGTGCACTGTATTGAGATATGTATTGTATCGTGGCCTGTACATCGAGATATGTATCGTATCGGCAAGTTTTTAATAATATCCAACCCTATCCTTAATATTTCTCTAATTTACAGAAAGTCTCTATCTCTTATCACTTTTATGTTAGAGCCTTTTGAAATGAAGATGTCAAAATCAGATGTTTTAGGAAAAAAATCTCTGGCGCTTACATCATAATATTAATAACATACGGAAGCCGAGAGGGGTCACAACAAACGCAAACGCCACAACAAATACAAATGCAACAACACAACAAAAAGCCACAACACACCAAAAAAAGCCACAACACACCAAAAAAGTCACAACGGAAACGGACTCTATTTTAATGCAAACGTTGCAACAAATACAAACGCCACAACACAAACACAAATGCCACAACACATTAAAAAGCCACAACACATTAAAAAGCCACAATGGAAGTAACCGTGGGACTCTATTTTCTGACGGACCGATCAAGCGGCAAGTTCATGTTGTAGTTCTTCTTCTTCACTTGCCGCTTGATCGGTCCGTCAGAAAAGTCCCGCGGTCACTTCTGTTGTGTCTTTTTAATATTATGTGTCTTTTTAATGTGTTGTGTCTTTTTAATGTGTTGTGGCATTTGCGTTTGTGTTGTGCCGTTTGTATTTGTTGCGGTGTTTGCATTAAAATAGAGTCCCGCGGTCATTTCCGTTGTGGCTTTTTTTTGGTGCGTTGTGGCTTTTTGTTTTGTTGTCGCATTTGTATTTGTTGCAGCGTTTGCGTTTGTTGTAACCCCTCTCGGCTTCCGTAATAACACACCAACCAGACTCCTTTCTTTCCCCGAGGCTGCATTATCTTTAACACCCTCATTCCTGATCGGTTCTTTGGTTGCTATGATACTTGGGGTTCTGTTCCATTACTGCAGGCCTCTGTGAGCTTCATTTGGCTGGAGCTGAACACTGTGGATGAGGTCATTTACTCCACTTCTTCACTTCTACAGTCTATGGTTTCAGTGGCTCGTGCTCTTTGGCGCTTGAGGCCAAAATTGTGTGGGCGCGTCTCCCAACAGAGCTGACCTGTAACCCGGCCTGGTGGTGTCATCAGCTTGTCTCCATGGCGACAGAAAAGACGCCACGCTGTGAAATATTCTAGGGGAAGCAATAACACACAAACCCTGCGATGTTCTTCTCTCAAAATGAAAACTCTGTCCCACCTTGTGATGTCATGTGGTGATGCAGGAAGTGCTTCACCGTGTTTTTAAACTCCACCTTCACTAGAATCATTTGGATCATTTCAGAACTGGAACTGTCAATCTCTACTTTGCAAATGTAGAGAGATTAAAGAGTTACTCAAACATGTGAATGAAAAAAAAACACAGCTCTGGGTGGGTTTTGAGGAGGGAACAATGTTAAAATGTGTCTTAAAAAATCACAAAAGTCAGTTGTGTGTAATGTAGGAGCTTGAGTGGTTGACTCATTCCCCTGTGTCTGCCCGTGTCTGTTCATTTTGTAGACTGAAGCCGCGACACTTAGCCAGGCTCCTGCAGAGAACATTGAAATCTGTAATGATTGATGTTCATAACATGATATGGAGCGGAGGGGCTGCCAGAATGCACAGCACATCTGATCACAATGTTACGCAACAGCCCCAGGACATCCTCAGGAAACATGGGCCTGCTCACACTAAACGTGATGGGCCCTGTTGTTTCTAAAGGCCTGTAGAGAGTGTTTATTTCCATATTTATAATTGTACACATTTGCATTTTTGTGTACTGTATTTTCCGGGCTATAAGTTGCTCCAGAGTATAAGTTGCACCAGCAAAAAAATTCATAATGAAGAAAAACATGTAAGTCGAACTGGACTAAAAGTCACACTTTTTTGGGGAAATTTATTTTATAAAATCAGACACCAGGAACCAACATTTCCTGTGTAAAGTTAAGTTGTAGTAAAAACAATAGAAGAGAAAACAACAGACTGTTAACGTCACATATGAACAGTTCTTCAGATAAACTATAACATAAACAACAGAACAGAACAAGTTTACCAAACTCTCCATCTCACTCCAAATCACTAAATCCATTCAGTTCTTCATCCTCGGTGTCACTACTGAACAACTCGTCCTCGACCTCCAGAGGTAAACAGAGTCATCAGTTCCAGTTAGAATTATTTGTGTCTTTCTGAATCTCGACAGGATGGTTTCAGTGTCACTGAAGTCCAGACTTTGTCCATCCATCCAGTGACTTCAGGAAAGTTTCATGGTCCATCCTCCTGGTGTCACAAGTTTCTTTCTCACTCCAAACTTTCTTTCTGCTGCTCGATTATTGTTTTCAGCTGCAGATTTCACGACTTGCAGTTTGTTAATCTGCAGAATCTGATTTTGTTTTTGGGGGCATTTGTGTTCAGTCTTCTCAGTGTCTTTATAAGTTTGTTTAAATGTTAAATTGTTCAGTGGTGCAGAAGTAATGGTGCGATCGACTGACATGATACAGACAGAACAGAGGCTCTTTCTGCAGGAGACATGTGCAGTAGAGTGAAGTGACAGTGGTGCAGGAGGAACAGGAGCAGCACATACTCACACACAAGACTAGAACCTCTCACTGCTTCACTGTTTTTAACATTTTAATATATAAATCACACTGGAGTATAAGTCACAGGAAACACTCAAACCATGAAAAAAGTGCAACAAAATACTGTAATCCCGTGGGGAGGTGACCCGGGCATGTCCCACAGGGAGGAGGCCCCGGGGAAGACCCAGGACATGGTGGAGGGACTGTGTTTCTTGGCTGGCCTGGACTACATCTCATTTCTCTTTTCTGGCTTCCTTCACTTTAATTCCTCTCGTCGATTCTGGAGGAAATGGGCGAGGAGCAATGGAGAGAGAAGGGAGGATGTTCTGATCAAAATGACCCTTAAATTTGGATTACACTAATACTATTATTATTATTATTACTGCAGGACATTTAAAGATACAAACAGCGCCAATCCGTGAAAATATTGTCCTGAAAAGAAACACCGATGCATCCTCCTGTGTCGGAATGGTGGAATGTTGAAAAAAAAAACTTAAGTGCCGCCACTCTGACCAAGAAAAAAAAAAGGAGTCAGAGTGCAGGGACGTTTGATAAAAAATGGAAACGCCGCCACTCCGACAATTAGACGTCAATGTCGGAGTGACGGTATGTCGCTATGGCAGCGTGTAACCCTGTCCATGTTCGCCTGTCTGTGCCTGAACATTTTCCCCCGGCCTCCTGTACACGTCTTTGGTGGCCCTGTTAGTCGTCCTGGTGTATGTCCCTCCTGCTGAGTCCCCTGTTTAGCCTAAAGCTCCTCTGACAGTTCTGACACCGACTGTGGAGACCAGAATTGCAGACGGTCCTTTTGTAAACGTCAGGCTCTCAACGCTCCCGCTAACGGCTAACGAGCTAACGCTGAGCTCACTGACAAAAACACAACGGTACAATTAGAGACAGAGCAATGCATCGATTGGCAATGAGTGTGTATACATGCACAGTATCCCGGTTATGATCAGGTTTTTTGAGTGTCCCGGTTTCATCATGGTGCATGTAAACGCAGTATCCCGGTTTCAGTATCCCGGTTATGGCAGTATTCCAGTTATTAGAAACCAGGTTACTGTAGCTGGTTCCCGGGATACTGTGGCACAGTACACCACTACAACATAAATTTGAGTGTGCATGTGTCCAAAAGACAAACACTTTTCAGTCTTTTCACCACTACAACAGCATAAATAAAGTGACCATACATGAGTGAAATGACTGAGCTAAACCTGCACAGGAATCTGCACTCTAACTTCTTAGGTTCTTTTTAAAGACAATGCAGTAAAGTGTGTTTACATTGTTGACATGTTTCGGCTGCTGCATCTTCAGAACTGTCACCGGTGTTGGTGGTGACGTGTCGTATATCAGCTGTTGTTACTTCCTGTAGGCGTGGTCAGCCTGATGGACCTGGCAGGTCGCTCAGACTGACCACGCCTCCCGTCGCCCGGTGTCTCTGGAGGAGGGTGTCCCAGGTGTGTGAAAGGAGGAACGCTCCATCATCACGGTTAATGCTGTCCGTGCCTCGTTTCCTGATTTCACCGTCCTCCTTGATCCAGCGTTTGAACTTGTTGTTTTCTGATCCAATGACCCGAGCCCCGACCTGATCCAGAATGTGGTTGTTCCTTTTACAGTGTCTGATATGGCGGATTTTAGGTTTTCCTGTTCTGCTTTGTCTTTTTGTGTTCTGGTGAGTCTCCCTGACGTTTCCTTTTCGCATTCCTTTTGGTGTTCCTTTTTTCGGATGTGAAATGCCCGGCCTGTTTCCCCTATGTATGATTTATTGCATGATTTGCATTGGATTTCGTAGATGGTGTTGCATTTTTGTTCCAGGTCTAAACTAGATCTAAATCCAGGACTAAAACAGGACTAAAGCCGGATTAAACCAGGACTAAAACAGGATTTAACAGGACTAAATCCTGCTGTGTGGACGTGTTTCCTCCTCTTCTATGAATAATATTTTTAAATTGGTTAAATAAAGTCTGGGCTTTTAATTTTCTTTTAGCAAACAAAACATCTTATGTGAAGATTTCCTCGTCTTTACTACTCTACAGCAAATCAAGTAATCCAAAGTATTCAGATTACGTTACTCACTTTAAGTAACTTAATGGATTCTGTTACAAACTACATTTTGGTGTATGTAATCTGTAATCTGTAGGGGAATACATTTTAAAAGTCACCTTCACAACACTGATTATAAAACACTTTAAAACCTTTACAGTTGGCCAAAGTGCTGCACACAAACACAGGACAGACAATGACAATCACAGTAGAATAAAATATATGGTACAAACACAATACAGCTACTAAAAACATAGAAAACAGTGAAACACTCAACAAGAAATATACATGTCACTTATTAAAAGTTCCTTTCAACGGACTGTCCCACAAAACACCACGGCCAAAAACCTCGTTCCTCCTTCTCAATCTCCTCTTTAAAACAAGTAAGTTGTTCATGTTCTGGCTCCGGTACAAGAGGAACTTTAAAATCTCCAGGTGCTCGATGCTGCGTCCATGTTTGGACAACTTCTGTAAACACAGAGACGCTCGCTGCGGTTGACGTCGTCGTGTCTCCAGTGTCACATGTGGGACACTTTTGGGCCGTTTAATGTTCACACTGGAGTCACATACAAGTCACATTTAATTGGAAATGTGAACGACCTCGAAAAAACATCGGATTTCACCAAAAAAATCGTAATTGAGCGTTAAGCCCTGCAGTCTGAACGTAGCCTAAGAAGCAACTCATGGGACTTGAGGGGACTGAGGTTAGGGATTGGATTGTGTGCTTTGAGCTGTTTGCTTTTTCTGTCACCATGGCGACACTGTATGGAGCTACCAACGCTAATTAGTCAGCTCTAAAATGCTACAAACTTTCAACACCAAATATGGCAGAAGACGTTCCAGCTGGAAAGTCCCATGTCACCACCGACCCAAACACCAGAGCTCTCGGCTGGGGCTGAGGAGAGGCTTTCTGTTGTGTGTCCAGAGGTCACCTGCTCCCCCTGCAGCCTCAAAGCACAGAGAGGAGGAACACTTTTGTCCTGAGGAGTGTTACTCTCCTCAAACTGCCCTGACACTGGGTCTGAAGACTCTGCAGTGATTTTGATTGACTGTCCTTGAAGTTGTCTATTTCAGCTGATGCATTTCCTATAGGGACAATACAAACAACGGTAGGACGACAGAAGATCAGTTTGTAGAGCTTTTGTCCACTGATCTGAAGGTTGGCGGTTCGAATCCCAGTTTCTACATAGACATGATTCGGTGTGATTCCAGCTCCCACAGATGAACGCTGTCGTTGTGTACATCTCGAGAGAAGGGAGGCTGTTCTGACCAAAATGAGCCTTAAATGTGGATTACACTAATAATATTATTATTATTACTGCAGGACTTTTAAAGATACAAGTGTTTGAACATATATTTTTAGCGCCAATCTATGAAAACATTGTTCCGAAAAGAGAACCGACTCGACCTTGTGTGTTGGAATGGTGGAATGTTGAAGATCAGTTTGTGGAGCCTTTGTCCACCGATCCGAAGGTTGGCGGTTCGAATCCCAATCTCGACATAGACATCATTGGTTGGTGGTGTGATTCCAGCTCCCACAGATGAACGCTGTCGTGTACATCTCGAGAGAAGGGAGGCTGTTCTGACCAAAATTACCCTTAAATGTGGATTACACTAATACTATTATTATTATTATTATTATTATTATTATTATTAGTTTTATCTTCACTGCACTGTCTTCCTGTTAAGTTCCGTGTTGAGTTAAAAATTTTGGTTTTAACTTACAGAGCTTTAAATGGACAGACGCCCCAGTACATCAGTGACTTACTGCCTCTACTCCTCAGGCCGCACCCTCCGGTCCTCTGGTCAGGGCCTCTTGATGGTCCCAAAGACCCAATTTAAAACTCAGGGTGACATTTGCTTTCAGGCTGTGACTCCCAAATGATGGAACGCCCTGCCCCTGGCTCTACGTGAGGCAGACTCTATAGACTCTTTTCAGAAGCAGCTCAACACACTGCTCTTTAGACAGGCTTTTAGTTGACTGGGTCTGTAATTCCTCTCTTCTTGTTTATGTTGTTTTTATGTTGTTTTTTGCTCTGTGAAGCACTTTGTGAATTCTTTTTATCTGTAAAAGGTGCTATATAAATAAAAATTTACTTACTTACTTATTACTGCAGAACTTCTAAAGATACAAGTATTTGAACATATATTTTTTATCCTATACACTGCGGTGTATGAGACGGAGCCAATCCATGAAAATATTGTCCTGAAAAGAGCACCGATGTGACCTTGTGTGTCGGAATGATGGAATGTTGAAGATCAGTTTGCACTGTTGGGCAAGTTACTTTGAAACTGTAATGCGTTATTTATTACCTATTACTGTCATTTCAAAGTAATTCGTTACATTACAATATTACTGCATTTAAAATGTAAGGCATTACATTACTATTGCATTACTTTAAGTTACTCTCACCAAAATAACTTTTGCGCTGTATATGGACTGAACCAGGACTGAACCAGGTCTAAACCAGGACTAAACCAGAGCTGAACCAGGACTAAACCAGAAGTGAACTAGGACTAAACTAGAACTGAACTAGGACTAAAACAGGACTCACTGTAGGGACGGGCTCAAAGGAGACCGCAGGAGAAAGAATCGGCTCTGCTCCACACCTCACGGAGGTAAGAGCGGCTGTCACCCTGCTGCTCAGGCTCACGGTCCTGATTTCAGCAACTATTTGCAGGTACCCGAGCCGGTGCAAGAGTCTGTTACAGCGCGTAACTTCTACCTTCCTTCAGTGTGTCCAGAAGTCCAACTTTTTGTGTGATGTTAGCATCTTCCTCTGCCTTTTGGGTGCGAGCGCAGGAGCCTTTGTCGGTGCAGAACGTTTCGTCGACGTTGTGGGTTTCGTCGGGGAGAAAACTTGCAACCGTACAACACTTCAGAATCACACTGATACAGATTGAACATGTATTTAAATTTGGCAGCTGAACACATTCTGTACTGTACTGTACAGGAGACAGGAGTCCCTTGGCCAGTCAGGACGCAGCGGGAGGAACGCAATACGCATTCATACAATGTAAAGAAAAACAGGGCATGCAAAATTGCACAAAAAAAAAAAAATAAAATCTGCGAGACAGCGAAAAGTGAACTGCGATAGAGGGAGGGACAAGTGTAAACCAGGTCTAAACCAGAACTGACCCAGGTCTAAACCAGGTCTAAACCAGAACTGACCCAGTCTAAACCAGGTCTAAACCAGAACTGACCCATCTAAACCAGGTCTAACCAGAACTGACCCAGGTCTAAACCAGGTCTAAACAGCGTGGAGTTCTTTTCTTGTCAGTCCTTTCGCCCGCGGTTACCTGAAGGTCTACGAGGGCGCATCTCCGGCGTTTCACCGCTGCTGATATCGAGGTGATTTTAGCGAATTTGTATGAAGAAAAACCCACCACTTCAATCCAGGTTAAAAAACACTGTAACGCACGTTACTCACATTTGTACTGAGTAAAATATTACTATTTTTTCCCCTGTAATGCCTTACATTACTGCGTTACAGCAAAAAGTAATGCATTACTGTAATTCGTTACTTTTATAATGCGTTACTCCCAACACTGTCAGTTTGTAGAACCTTTGTCCATTGATCCGAATTTTGGGGGTTTGAATCTAAATCTCAACATAAACATCATTGGTTGGGGGTGTGATTCCAGCGCCCACAGATGAACACTGTTGTTGTGTCCAGCTCCCAGTGTCTGTGTACACTTGTGTGTGTGTGTGCGTGCGTGTGTGTGTGTGCGTGTGTGTGTGTGTATGAATGTGTGTGATTCCTGGATGTAAAGCGCTCGTAAATTAAAGTGACTTGAAGGTGGACAAGCACTACAGAAAAATGTGAGCACTGACCTTGAAGTTGTCCTTTTGAGCAGACACATAAGGAATCTGTGTGTCATTCGTTCATTTGTTTTTCAATATAAAACCAAAAATAAGAAAACAAAAACAAAAAAAACAGTTTTCTTCATTATTTGTCTCCAAAACAGAAATGAAAAAAAGGATAACAATTCATTTGAGACCAGACCAGGACCAGGCCAGGACCAGACCAGGACCAAACCGAGACCAGACCAGGACCAGACCAAGACCAGACCGAGAACAGAGCGGGAACAGAGTGGGACTGAGACCGTTTTTTTCCATTCTTCATTTAAACACAAAATCGAAAACTGAAAAAAAGAATCGTTATCCATTTTTTTATTTTGGTTTTGGAGAAAAACAATGAAGAAAACAGTTGTTTTTTTGTTTTCTTATTTTTGGTTTTATATTGAAAAACAAATGAACGAATGACACACGGATTATTAGGGACAATACAAACGGTTGTGCTGTTGATCTTGAGTTTGGTGAAAAGTGTGAGTTGGTGCTGATCACGGATAAACAGGTTTGATGTTGAGAGCCAAATATTTGTGTCCACACAGGAAACATATTTCATTAAGAGTGCACTGTGGTAATATGACATGCACAGTGACAGATCCTCGTAAACGCTTTGGCCCGGTTCTAACTTTCCAAACCGCGACCTTTGGTGACCCCCGGCCCTGCCCCACTTTGAGCCGAGTCAAACATCTGACCCACTTTGAGCTTAAGTCCAGAATTCTCGTCCTGAGCGCTTCTCTCAGCAGCCCTAAGCCCCGGCGCTCTCCGGGGACGGGTCACTACGGCGGGACACGCGGTCGGACATTCCCCCCCGTGTGTCCTGGAGCTCCGGAGGTATGGGAGAGAGGGGGAGAGGCGCACAGATATGCCCGATGGAGGCACTCCGATCCAGGCAGAAATAGAGCCGGGGCAGCTGCTGACAGTGGTAATGATGGAGCGGTCGGTAAAATTAGAAACAAACTCATAACAGCACAAACAACATGGCCGACCGCTGAAAACCAGTAAACAACTAAGAGACATGCGAAGTCCAGAAGTAATATCCAGTGTGACAGCTGTTAGGATCAAGGCCTTCAGACGCTCCGAATTATAGACCTGTGCCAGAGAAAAGCACATACATGTACACGCACAGCAACATGCACTCAAAACACAGAAAAACACAAATACCGTGGACATTAAAGAACATTCTGGAGGTCACTTGCACGATTCCACTCAAATCTGACTGTATAAAGAAGCGGACTGAGGGAGTGTGATGCAGTTATAGCCCCTAATCTAGAGCCAATCTGGAGACTATATTTGGAAATGTGAGCGTGTGGATCGTAAATCCAACCCAAGATCCAATCAGGAGCACAGCGACCTACGCCTGTCGACTTCAGTACATGAAAACTGGAAGTATATTTTTGGGGGGTTAGTATTTATCATGTGGACTTTTACTTTGCACAACTGGGAAATGTTTGGTTATTTTTTGGCAGTGTTGTGGAGTAACAGATTACATGTACCAGAGTTACGTAATCAGAGTACAAATTATGAGTAACTGTATTCAGTTACAGTTACTGTTTCAATGAGTGCTAATTGGATTACAGTTACTCGGTTGAAGTAAATGGATTACATGGCGGTATTTTCCTGTTTTCACATTTTGGGCTAAATCCCCCTTTTTTTTCTTCTTTTGGTAATTCCACTTATTACTGGAAATTAAACCAGCTCTAAACTAGATCTTAACCAGGTCTAAACCAGGACTAAAACCAGGTCTAAACTAGATCTAAACCAGGACTAAAACCAGGTCTAAACCAGGTCTAAACTAGATCTAAACCAGGACTAAAACAGGATGTAACAGGACTAAATCCTGCTGTGTGGATGTGTCTCCTCCTCTTCTATTGATAATATTTTTAATTTGGTTCAGTAAAGTCTTGGCTTTTCTTTTTCTTTTGCAGACAAAACTTCTTATGTGAAGATGCCCGAGTCTTTGCTTTTCTACAGCAAATCAAGTAATGCAAAATATTCAGATGACATTACTCACTTTAAGTAATTTAATGGATTACGTTACAAACTACATTTTGGTGTGATGTAATCTGTAATCTGTAGGAGAATATATTTTAAAAGTAACACACCCAACACTGGTTTTTGGCTATTTGATCAGATAAATAACTAACCACTAAAGTGTTTGATTCTGCTGTTTATTTATCACAGTTCACTTTTTTAAACAGTATTATAGATTTAGAATAATCAATAATTTAGAGTTTCAATCTGCTCTTTGGGTTTTGTGTCAGTGGCATAAATTCGTTTCAATATTATCGTTTATTGTCTATATTTACTTTGATATATCACACTTCAAAATGTGTTATCGTGACTTAATAACCATTTTATTTATTGTTTTGGTTGTGCTTGGTTTAAGTGTATTTTTTGTTAATAAATCCTTGCTGTAAGACAGACTACATTAGACTATTCTTATGTTAACAAAACTATTTTATTTAGGCCTGTTGTTTTTTGTTGTCTTGCAGTTCCTGAGTTAAATGTTCTTTAGAAAGTTCATTGGTCTTTGAAAGGATGTATTTGGGTCCGGTCAAGCAGTAACGGAGGGAAACGGGCAGATTTTTGACATTCAAATGTCTCTTATTCAGAAACTAGAGGGACTATTGAAATAAGTAAAGTATCAGAATGTAGGAAAGAGTTACACTCCAACAGGGTCAAGTTAAACCTGTGATATTCTTTCAAGTTGTTGACAAAAAATTAAAAAACTCATGTCAGTAATGGAGGGAATGAAATATGCAGCACTTTTTGGACAATAAATCCAAACAGTGATAACTCTTGGTTCTCACTTCCATATCCTTAACAAACTGGTTTGAATATTTGCTTCATATAGTTTTCTACCATATGGTACAAGATTAGGTTGAAAAACCTCTTACTTTTTGACTCATGAGATTTTTTATGAAGAAAGGTCATGGTAACGGAGGGAAAAGTAACGGAGGGAAAATTGTGTAAGCAAGTAGAAGGTGCAGGATTTTACATCATTTGTCACTTTTTTCTTCTGAATACTTGAATATTACTTCAAAATGAAAGGAAACTGTTTCTATAAAATATGTCAGTCCTTCCAAGCAAATTTTTTATAATTTTAAATACTTTTTTTTTGAAAAATCATGTACCTTCATCAACAATTCAAAGATGGAATAACACAAGATATGATGAAATACATCCATTTATTTACATGATTTGCAGGTCTTTGAAATTTGGGAAATAATTTTTATTCCATGTTTCATACATGGTCTGTTTAAAACATATGGAAATTTAGAACCAAAAATGGTACAGAAAAAAGGTCAATACTATTGTTTATCTCAATCATTTCTTGGTCAATTAATTGTCCAGCAAAATCTGTTATCGTTACAGGCCTAATTGTGACAGGCGTAGACCAATCACGTCGCAGCATTGAGGTTTGGGCGGGGCCAAAGGTGAAGTGCTCAAATGAACCGAAACAAACATGACGCCACAGACAGAAGTACTTCAGTTGATTTTAGAGTGAATATGGATTATTTAGTTTGTGAAAAACATGCAGAGGTAAGAGCTTTGTTTATTTGTGGATTTTCTCTCGACTCAGTTTAACTCAGGTTTGTTCTGCTGTGGTGACGCTTTGACCAATCAGATTCAAGTATTCGTCATGATGCTCTGTGTGTTCTGATCTTTCAGTGAGAGTCATTTCCAGATTGATCATGTGTAGAAGTCACTTCAGAGTGTCATACCTCAATCTGTCATGTTAAGAATGTTATAGTCAGTGGAACAACATTTCTATGGGAACAGCAGAGGGCCTCCTCCAGGCCGAAGAAGAGTCAGGTTTGTGGAGATGCGAGCAGATGCATGTCTTTCAGAGCATTAAACAACAAAAAAACTAAAACATTTATCATAGTCAGTTTCTTACTTGAGTCAATGTATTATAATTTCTTTAACTTTCTAAGGAAATTGTACTTTTCAGAGTACTTTTCTAGCAGCATACTTATTATATTATAAGTATGACATAGTAATATAGTAGTAGCAGTAATATATAGTAATAGTAATAATATATTGTATAGTATAGTAATGTTACTCCAGCTTGAGTAATATTTTTATTGTAGTAACAGTACTCTTACTGGAGTAAAAGTTGTGCTTCCTTTTCCCACTGTGAGTGAGTCTAAAGTGACAAAAGCTTCATGTGACAATCTGAAATGATTTGAACATTTGTGTTTCTTGCAGCTCCTTCACATCTGATTTAGTTTGTCTCATTTTTTGTCTCTGTCTTTTGAAAACACCAGATTTTGTGACTTATTTAATGTTTTCTACTTCAAATTATAAATCAGATGTTACACAGTACTTTTGACTTAAAAGTGACACATTGTGGCTTTAAAATGATGGAATGAGCTCTACATGTGTCACATTTGCTGCCCACATTCATTTAGTCACAAAAAGTGAAATCTCACGATGTTCCATGAGTCGTAGTGAAATGTGTGTCTGTCATATGCACTTTAAATATGACGGCTTGTTTTTCAGTCTAATTTTGTGAGATCATGTGAGACCAGAGGAAGCGTCTGGGGAGAATCATGTTCCTCCTCCTCTCAGCCTGAACCAGGTCTGAACCAGGACTATACCAGGACTAACCCAGGACTGGATAAAGACTGTACAAGGATTGAACCAGGAGTAAACCAGGACTAGATCAGAACACAGCTGCTACCAAACCAGGTCTACAGCAGGTCTGATGTTGCTCCTGTAGTTCTGAAATAGCTCCTCGTGCGGTTTATCAGCACCTCTTCACGCCTCCTTCTGATAACACACTCCAGACCTGGTTTAGGAACAGTTCTGGACCAGGTCTAACATCACATGGTTCAGTTCTGCAGAGGTCTACTTGACACCAGCCGAGTCTCGTGATACTCGGTTATATTTACATGATTCACTTTTTAAGGAAATGGTACTAATGACTACTTTTCTAGCATCATATTTTTAATCCAACTTGAGTAGTATATTTATTGTACTCTTACTTTCTTTCTTGCAGCTCCTTCAGATCTGATTTAGTTTGTCTCATTTTTGTCTCTGTCCTTTGAAAACACCAGATTTTGTGACTTATTTCATCTTTTGTACTTCAAATTATAAATCTGATGTTACACAGTACTTTTTCTTGTACCTTTTTACACTTGAGTCATTTCTCGGAGCACTGGTTTGTACTTCTGCTCAAGTAGTAGTATCATTTACTTGAGTACACTTTTTGGCTACTCTACACCTCTAGAGACCAGAGACCAATTCGTAGTCCAGTTCCGAGTCCCGGTCTGGTTTCAGTCTTGGTCTCATGTCGTAAGTCTGCAGAAGTGAGAGATGTGAGGAACAGGCCACACCTCCTCCAGAAACCAGTTAGAATTAGAATATGATTTTGAAAGAGTGATTTTCTTTCTTTCTTTTACACAGAGCACAAAGACAACACAGTAACACAAAGTAAAGAAGAACATGACTTACTGAAGAGGAGGATAAAGTGATGAAAAGGTGGGTTTTGATAAAGTTTAAAATGGAAATCAGTGAAACGCTGCCCTCTTGTGGAGACATGTGGACAGTGCAAACACTATTTATTACTTAAGAAATGTATCTGAATTAAAACT